>NC_047109.1:120818963-120875195 GCF_902500255.1 Thalassophryne amazonica
CTTCACAGACTAAAGTTAATTATGGAGTTCCACAAGGTTCTGTGCTAGGACCAATTTTATTCACTTTATACATGCTTCCCTTGGGCAGTATTATTAGACGGTATTGCTTAAATTTTCATTGTTACGCAGATGATACCCAGCTTTATCTATCCATGAAGCCAGAGGATACGCACCAATTAGCTAAACTGCAGGATTGTCTTACAGACATAAAGACATGGATGACCTCTAATTTCCTGCTTTTAAACTCAGATAAAACTGAAGTTATTGTACTTGGCCCCACAAATCTTAGAAGCATGGTGTCTAACCAGATCGTTACTCTGGATGGCATTTCCCTGATCTCTAGTAATACTGTGAGAAATCTTGGAGTTATTTTTGATCAGGATATGTCATTCAAAGCGCATATTAAACAAATATGTAGGACTGCCTTTTTGCATTTACGCAATATCTCTAAAATCAGAAAGGTCTTGTCTCAGAGTGATGCTGAAAAACTAATTCATGCATTTATTTCCTCTAGGCTGGACTATTGTAATTCATTATTATCAGGTTGTCCTAAAAGTTCCCTAAAAAGCCTTCAGTTGGTTCAGAATGCTGCAGCTAGAGTACTGACGGGGACTAGCAGGAGAGAGCATATCTCACCCGTGTTGGCCTCCCTTCATTGGCTTCCTGTTAATGCTAGAATAGAATTTAAAATTCTTCTTCTTACTTATAAGGTTTTGAATAATCAGGTCCCATCTTATCTTAGGGACCTCGTAGTACCATATTACCCCATTAGAGCGCTTCGCTCTCAGACTGCGGGCTTACTTGTAGTTCCTAGGGTTTGTAAGAGTAGAATGGGAGGCAGAGCCTTCAGCTTTCAGGCTCCTCTTCTGTGGAACCAGCTCCCAATTCAGATCAGGGAGACAGATACCCTCTCTACTTTTAAGATTAGGCTTAAAACTTTCCTTTTCGCTAAGGCTTATAGTTAGGGCTGGATCGGGTGACCCTGGACCATCCCTTGGTTATGTTGCTTTAGACGTAGACTGTGTTTCATAATTATTGTATGGCCTTGCCTTGCAATGTGGAGCGCCTTGGGGCAACTGTTTGTTGTGATTTGGCGCTATACAAGAAAAAAGTTGATTGATTGATTGATCTTATCTTAGGGACCTCATAGTACCATATCACCCCAATAGAGCGCTTCACTCTCAGACTGCAGGCTTACTTGTAGTTCCTAGGGTTTGTAAGAGTAGAATGGGAGGCAGAGCCTTCAGCTTCAGTCCCTGCAGAAGATTGCCCCTCCCTGAGCCTGGTTCTGCTGGAGGTTTCTTCCTGTTAAGAGGGAGTTTTTCCTTCCCACTGTAGCCAAGTGCTTGCTCACAGGGGGTCGTTTTGACCGTTGGGGTTTTACATAATTATTGTATGGCTTTTGCCTTACAATATAAAGCGCCTTGGGGCAACTGTTTGTTGTGATTTGGCGCTATATAAATAAAATTGATTTGATTTGATTTGATTTAAAAAGCGTAAAATACAACTGTACCAGTATGCGAGCCATATGAAAGGGAAAATAAGTCTCCACAGAATCTGACTGTTTTATTGATGCAGGGAGATCATTCCACAGAACAGGGGCACGATAAGAGAAAGCTCTGTGACCTGCAGACTTCTTACTCACCTTAGGGACACAAAGTAGTCCTGCACCCTGAGAACGTAAAGCCCAGGCCGGTACGTAAGGTTTAATTAGGTCAGCTAGGTAGGAGGGTGCCAGTCCATGAATAATTTTATAGGTTAGTAGCAGAACCTAAAAATCTGATCTCACTGGGAAGGAAGCCAGTGAAGGGGCGCCAAAATGGGTGTAATGTGGTCGAACGTTCTGCTTCGTGTCAAAAGTCTGGCTGCAGCATTTTGAACCAATTGGAGACCCCTAATGCTAGACTGCAGTAAACCAGAAAATAGAACATTGCAGTAGTCCAATCTAGAAGAGATAAACGCATGGATCAGGGTCTCAGCATCAGCCATAGACAGGATGGGACGAATTTTCACTATATTTTGCAGGTGGAAGAAAGCAGTCCTAGTAATATTTCAAATCAAATCAAATGGGAAGTGAATAAAATTGGTCTTAGCAAAGAACCTTGTGGAACTCCATAATTAACCTTAGTCTGTGAAGAAGATTCCCCATTTACATGGACAAATTGTAATCTAATAGATAAATATGATTCAAACCACCGCAGCGCAGTGCCTTTAATACCTATGGCATGCTCTAATCTCTGTAATAAAATTTTATGGTCAACAGTATCAAAATTATTATTATATCATTAATAATATCATTATTTCTAATGTGGAGGCCAAAGGACAACGACGGATCAAAAATTACCCCAAGGTTCCTCACTTTGTCAGTGTGATGTATGACACATGAGCCGAGGCTGAGCTTTAACTGGTCAAATTGATGCCGATGTCTCACTGGACCAAGAACCATCATTTCAGTCTTATCAGAGTTTAAAAGTAGGAAGTTTCTAGACATCCAACTTCTCACTGCTGCAAGGCAATCTTCTAAGGATTTTATGTGAATGAGATTACCAGCAGTTATTGGCATGTATAACTGAGTATCATCTGCATAGCAGTGAAAGGTAATCCCAAAATGCCACAATATGTGCCTAAGGGGTGCTATATAAAGGGAGAAAAGCAGGGGGCCTAAGACAGACCCCTGTGGAACCCCAAATTTCATGTCACTAAGGTCAGAGGTAGTGTTACTGTACAAAACACAGTGAGAACGACTGGTCAAGTATGACGTCAGCCATGCAAGGGCACTCCCAGTAATCTCAAAATGATTTTCCAGCCTATCAAGTAGAATATGATGATCAACTGTATCAAATGCAGCACTGAGATCTAACAGCAACAGAACCGTAGTGGTGTCCGATTCCATTGTAAGCAGCAGATCATTCACCACTTTAGTGAGAGCCGTCTCTGTGGAATGATATTTTCTAAAAGCAGACTGCTGTGGCTCAAAGAGATTATTCTCAGTAAGATAGTCTACGAGCTGCCATGACACCACTTTTTCCAGAATTTTAGAGAAAAATGATAGATTTGATATCGGCTGATAGTTTGTCAATACACTAGGGTCACGA
Organism: Thalassophryne amazonica; assembly: GCF_902500255.1. Taxonomy (NCBI): domain Eukaryota; kingdom Metazoa; phylum Chordata; class Actinopteri; order Batrachoidiformes; family Batrachoididae; genus Thalassophryne; species Thalassophryne amazonica. Next base: position 120,822,059 of record NC_047109.1, read on the forward strand.
TTAGGTTTCTTAAGTAATGGTTTAATCACTGCAGATTTGAAACATTTAGGAACAGATCCAGAAATTAAAGAAAGATTAATAATTTCCAGTACAGTCGGCCCAAGAGTGGGCCACAAGTCCTTAAACAGTTTTGTTGGTATAGGATCAAATAAACAGGTTGTACTTTTTCTTGACGTTACGAGTTTTGTCAGCATGTCTAGTGAGATACTGTCAAATTCTGTAAATCTAGGTAATACCTCAGTAGTGGTGCCCACCTCAATAGCAGGGTGTAGTGGCTGGGTTAAGGCATGTCGGGATATGTTTAACCTAATGTCATCTATTTTCTTCCGAAAGTAATCCAGGAAATCTTGTGCTGTAAAAGGAGGGCGAACTACAGGTGGTTGTCCATGCAAAAGTGTTGCCACCGTGTCGAACTTTGATTTATGATTGTTTTTGTTGATCAAATCAGAGGAGTAAGTCTGCTTTGTAGCCAATAATGCATGCTTATAGTCTAAGATAGCATCACAACATGCAAGGTGAAATACTTCTAATTTTGAACGACGCCATTTCCGTTCTAGACCTCTTGCTTTATGCTTGAGGTCACACAGATAATCATTGAACCAAGGTGACTGTGATTTGGGGGAGCGTGGTTTTAACACAGGTGGTGCAGTCATGTCGAGTGTAGTTTTGAGCACTGAGTTTAAACTATCCACAAGTCTGTCTACTGACTGGGTGTTTGTCAAATGTGAAGCTAAGACATCAGGCAGTCTAGCTTCGAGTTCAGTCTTAGTTGAGGAGTTGATGCATCGCCGTAAAGATATATAAGGTTGTTGTTCCAATAAACATGGCAGCGAAACTGTAAACTTAATAAGTGAGTGATCAGACACCACTGATGTAAGAGGCATGATGTCAATATTCATGACAGCAATACCACGTGCGAGAACCAGATCCAGGGTATTTCCACTAATGTGCATCGAATCTCGAATGCACTGCCGAAATCCTAATCAAATCAAATGAACATCAATTTTATTTATATAGCGCCAAATCACAACAAACAGTTGCCCCAAGGCGCTTTATGTTGTAAGGCAAGGCCATACAATAATTACAGAAAAACCCAAACGGTCAAAACGACCCCCTGTGAGCAAGCACTTGGCAACAGTGGGCAGGAAAAACTCCCTTTTAACAGGAAAAAACCTCCAGCAGAACCAGGCTCAGGGAGGGGCAGTCTTCTGCTGGGACTGGTTGGGGCTGAGGGAGAGAACCAGGAAAAAGACATGCTGTGGAGGGGAGCAGAGATCAATCACTAATGATTAAATGCAGAGTGGTGCATACAGAGCAAAAAGAGAAAGAAACACTCAGTGCATCATGGGAACCCCCCAGCAGTCTAAGTCTATAGCAGCATAACTAAGGGATGGTTCAGGGTCACCTGATCCAGCCCTAACTATAAGCTTTAGCAAAAAGGAAAGTTTTAAGCCTAATCTTAAAAGTAGAGAGGGTGTCTGTCTCCCTGATCTGAATTGGGAGCTGGTTCCACAGGAGAGGAGCCTGAAAGCTGAAGGCTCTGCCTCCCATTCTACTCTTACAAACCCTAGGAACTAGGAAATAAATGCATGAATTAGTTTTTCAGCATCACTCTGAGACAAGACCTTTCTGATTTTAGAGATATTGCGTAAATGCAAAAAAGCAGTCCTACATATTTGTTTAATATGCGCATTGAAGGACATATCCTGATCAAAAATGACTCCAAGATTTCTCACAGTATTACTAGAGGTCAGGGTAATGCCATCCAGAGTACGGATCTGGTTAGACACCATGTTTCTAAGATTTGTGGGGCCAAGTACAATAACTTCAGTTTTATCTGAGTTTAAAAGCAGGAAATTAGAGGTCATCCATGTCTTTATGTCTGCAAGACAATCCTGCAGTTTGGCTAATTGGTGTGTGTCCTCTGGCTTCATGGATAGATAAAGCTGGGTATCATCTGCGTAACAGTGAAAATTTAAGCAATGCTGTCTAATAATACTGCCTAAGGGAAGCATGTATAAAGTGAATAAAATTGGTCCTAGCACAGAACCTTGTGGAACTCCATAATTAACCTTAGTCTGTGAAGAAGATTCCCCATTTACATGAACAAATTGTAATCTATTAAATAAATATGATTCAAACCACTGCAGCGCAGTGCCTTTAATACCTATGGCATGCTCTACTCTCTGTAATAAAATTTTATGGTCAACAGTATCAAAAGCAGCACTGAGGTCTAACAGAACAAGCACAGAGATGAGTCCACTGTCTGAGGCCATAAGAAAATCATTTGTAACCTTCACTAATGCTGTTTCTGTACTATGATGAATTCTAAAACCTGACTGAAACTCTTCAAATAGACCATTCCTCTGCAGATGATCAGTTAGCTGTTTTACAGCTACCCTTTCAAGAATTTTTGAGAGAAAAGGAAGGTTGGAGATTGGCCTATAATTAGCTAAGATAGCTGGGTCAAGTGATGGCTTTTTAAGTAATGGTTTAATTACTGCCACCTTAAAAGCCTGTGGTACATAGCCAACTAATAAAGATAGATTGATCATATTTAAGATCAGCATTAATTAATGGTAGGGCTTCCTTGAGCAGCCTGGTAGGAATGGGGTCTAATAGACATGTTGATGGTTTGGAGGAAGTCACTCATGAAAGTAACTCAGACAGAACAATTGGAGAGAAAGAGTCTAACCAAATACCAGAATTACTGAAAGCAGCCGAACATAAAGATATGTCTTTGGGATGGTTATGAATAATTTTTTCTCTAATAGTTACAATTTTATTAGCAAAGAAAGTCATGAAGTCATTACTAGTTAAAGTTAAAGGAATACTCGGCTCAATAGAGCTCTGACTCTTTGTCAGCCTGGCTACAGTGCTGAAAAGAAACCTGGGGTTGTTCTTATTTTCTTCAATTAGTGATGAGTAGTAAGATGTCCTAGCTTTACGGAGGGCTTTTTTTTTTATAGAGAAACAGACTCTTTTTCCAGGCTAAATGAAGATCTTCTAAATTAGTGAGACACCATTTCCTCTCCAGCTTACGGGTTCTCTGCTTTAAGCTGCGAGTTTGTGGGTTATACCACGGAGTCAGGCACTTCTGATTTAAGGCTCTCTTTTTCAGAGGAGCTACAGCATCCAAAGTTGTGCTCAATGAGGATGTAAAACTATTGACGAGATAATCTATCTCACTCACAGAGTTTAGGTAGCTACTCTGCACTGTGTTGGTATATATATATATATATATATATACACAAGGTCTATTAGAAAAGTATCCGACATTATTTTTTCAAAAACCATATGGATTTGATTCATATGTCTTTTACGTCAGCCAAGCTTAAACCTTCGTGCGCATGCGTGAGTTTTTCCACGCCTGTCAGTTGCGTCATTCGCCTGTGAGCACGCCTTGTGGGAGGAGTGGTCCACCCCTCTCGTTGTTGTTTCATTACAAGGAAATGCCGGAATGATTTGGGCTTTTTTTCCATCAGAATTTTTTCAGAAACTGTTAGAGAGAAGCAGCTGGAAACCATTCGAAAAATTTATCTGGCTTTCTGTGAAAATTTTATGGGCTTCACAGAGAATAAGTACTGTTAATACAGCTTTAAGGACGCCCCACAATGGCGCACGGCGCGACGCGCTCCGAGCCCCGAGCCGCCATCAATAGGTAGAGAACACCACATCATTTCTAAACGGATGGCTGTGTGGAGCTGGGACCGTCGTGAGCAATTTCTCTGGTTATCACAAGAGCTGGACATCAGCCATTTTCCAGCAGATTTCACTTTTAACAAGAGATTTTGTCATGGAAAGCCGCGCGGAGGCTTCGCGCATCAGGACTGATTCGCTGATCGAGCGAGACAAAGGAACACCTCCGTTTCGGAGTGCCAGTGGACAAGTTGGGACATGCCTATCTCGGCTTTCAGTGCTTACCAGCCCAGTGAGTATAAGAGAAGTTGTGGAGAGCTGGGCATGTCCCAACTAGCTAATAAGCTAAACCTAGATTTATAAATAAGAGAAACACCCCCGCCTTGCTTCACATCACGAGGGACGTGACTAAATGTATATGCTGTTGGGCAGGCCTCATTTAAGGGGAGGACAGCTGTAGGTTTAAGCCAGGTTTCACATAGCCCAATCATATCTAAGTGATGATCAATAATTAGATCATTGATCAACAATCAATCAATCAATCAATCAATTTTTTTATATAGCGCCAAATCACAACAAACAGTTGCCCCAAGGCGCTTTATATTGTAAGGCAAGGCCATACAATAATTATGTAAAACCCCAACGGTCAAAACGACCCCCTGTGAGCAAGCACTTGGCTACAGTGGGAAGGAAAAACTCCCTTTTAACAGGAAGAAACCTCCAGCAGAACCAGGCTCAGGGAGGGGCAGTCTTCTGTTGGGACTGGTTGGGGCTGAGGGAGAGAACCAGGAAAAAGACATGCTGTGGAGGGGAGCAGAGATTGATCACTAATGATTAAATGCAGAGTGGTGCGTACAGAGCAAAAAGAGAAAGAAACACTCAGTGCATCATGGGAACCCCCCAGCAGTCTACGTCTATAGCAGCATAACTAAGGGATGGTTCAGGGTCACCTGATCCAGCCCTAACTATAAGCTTTAGCGAAAAGGAAAGTTTTAAGCCTAATCTTAAAAGTAGAGAGGGTGTCTGTCTCCCTGATCTGAATTGGGAGCTGGTTCCACAGGAGAGGAGCCTGAAAGCTGAAGGCTCTGCCTCCCATTCTACTCTTACAAACCCTAGGAACTACAAGTAAGCCTGCAGTCTGAGAGCGAAGCGCTCTATTGGGGTGATATGGTACTACGAGGTCCCTAAGATAAGATGGGACCTGATTATTCAAAACCTTATAAGTAAGAAGAAGAATTTTAAATTCTATTCTAGAATTAACAGGAAGCCAATGAAGAGAGGCCAATATGGGTGAGATATGCTCTCTCCTTCTAGTCCCCGTCAGTACTCTAGCTGCAGCATTTTGAATTAACTGAAGGCTTTTTAGGGAACTTTTAGGACAACCTGATAATAATGAATTACAATAGTCCAGCCTAGAGGAAATAAATGCATGAATTAGTTTTTCAGCATCACTCTGAGACAAGACCTTTCTGATTTTAAAGATATTGCGTAAATGCAAAAAAGCAGTCCTACATATTTGTTTAATATGCGCTTTGAATGACATATCCTGATCAAAAATGACTCCAAGATTTCTCACAGTATTACTAGAGGTCAGGGTAATGCCATCCAGAGTAAGGATCTGGTTAGACACCATGTTTCTAAGATTTGTGGGGCCAAGTACAATAACTTCAGTTTTATCTGAGTTTAAAAGCAGGAAATTAGAGGTCATCCATGTCTTTATGTCTGTAAGACAATCCTGCAGTTTAGCTAATTGGTGTGTGTCCTCTGGCTTCATGGATAGATAAAGCTGGGTATCATCTGCGTAACAATGAAAATTTAAGCAATACCGTCTAATAATACTGCCTAAGGGAAGCATGTATAAAGTGAATAAAATTGGTCCTAGCACAGAACCTTGTGGAACTCCATAATTAACTTTAGTCTGTGAAGAAGATTCCCCATTTACATGAACAAATTGTAATCTATTAGACAAATATGATTCAAACCACCGCAGCGCAGTGCCTTTAATACCTATGGCATGCTCTAATCTCTGTAATAAAATTTTATGGTCAACAGTATCAAAAGCAGCACTGAGGTATAACAGAACAAGCACAGAGATGAGTCCACTGTCCGAGGCCATAAGATCATTTGTAACCTTCACTAATGCTGTTTCTGTACTATGATGAATTCTAAAACCTGACTGAAACTCTTCAAATAGACCATTCCTCTGCAGATGATCAGTTAGCTGTTTTACAACTACCCTTTCAAGAATTTTTGAGAGAAAAGGAAGGTTGGAGATTGGCCTATAATTAGCTAAGATAGCTGGGTCAAGTGATGGCTTTTTAAGTAATGGTTTAATTACTGCCACCTTAAAAGCCTGTGGTACATAGCCAACTAACAAAGATAGATTGATCATATTTAAGATCGAAGCATTAAATAATGGTAGGGCTTCCTTGAGCAGCCTGGTAGGAATGGGGTCTAATAAACATGTTGATGGTTTGGATGAAGTAACTAATGAAAATAACTCAGACAGATCAATCGGAGAGAAAGAGTCTAACCAAATACCGGCATCACTGAAAGCAGCCAAAGATAACGATACGTCTTTGGGATGGTTATGAGTAATTTTTTCTCTAATAGTTAAAATTTTGTTAGCAAAGAAAGTCATGAAGTCATTACTAGTTAAAGTTAATGGAATACTCAGCTCAATAGAGCTCTGACTCTTTGTCAGCCTGGCTACAGTGCTGAAAAGAAACCTGGGGTTGTTCTTATTTTCTTCAATTAGTGATGAGTAGAAAGATGTCCTAGCTTTATGGAGGGCTTTTTTATAGAGCAACAGACTCTTTTTCCAGGCTAAGTGAAGATCTTCTAAATTAGTGAGACGCCATTTCCTCTCCAACTTACGGGTTATCTGCTTTAAGCTACGAGTTTGTGAGTTATACCACGGAGTCAGACACTTCTGATTTAAAGCTCTCTTTTTCAGAGGAGCTACAGCATCCAAAGTTGTCTTCAATGAGGATGTAAAACTATTGACGAGATACTCTATCTCCCTTACAGAGTTTAGGTAGCTACTCTGCACTGTGTTGGTATATGGCATTAGAGAACATAAAGAAGGAATCATATCCTTAAACCTAGTTACAGCGCTTTCTGAAAGACTTCTAGTGTAATGAAACTTATTCCCCACTGCTGGGTAGTCCATCAGAGTAAATGTAAATGTTATTAAGAAATGATCAGACAGAAGGGAGTTTTCAGGGAATACTGTTAAGTCTTCTATTTCCATACCATAAGTCAGAACAAGATCTAAGATATGATTAAAGTGGTGGGTGGACTCATTTACTTTTTGAGCAAAGCCAATAGAGTCTAATAATAGATTAAATGCAGTGTTGAGGCTGTCATTCTCAGCATCTGTGTGGATGTTAAAATCGCCCACTATAATTATCTTATCTGAGCTAAGCACTAAGTCAGACAAAAGGTCTGAAAATTCACAGAGAAACTCACAGTAACGACCAGGTGGACGATAGATAATAACAAATAAAACTGTTTTTTGGGACTTCCAATTTGGATGGACAAGACTAAGAGACAAGCTTTCAAATGAATTAAAGCTCTGTCTGGGTTTTTGATTAATTAATAAGCTGGAATGGAAGATTGCTGCTAATCCTCCGCCCCGGCCCGTGCTACAAGCATTCTGACAGTTAGTGTGACTCGGGGGTGTTGACTCATTTAAACTAACATATTCATCCTGCTGTAACCAGGTTTCTGTTAGGCAGAATAAATCAATATGTTGATCAATTATTATATCATTTAGCAACAGGGACTTAGAAGAGAGAGACCTAATGTTTAATAGACCACATTTAACTGTTTTAGTCTGTGGTGCAGTTGAAGGTGCTATATTATTTTTTCTTTTTGAATTTTTATGCTTAAATAGATTTTTGCTGGTTATTGGTAGTCTGGGAGCAGGCACCGTCTCTACGGGGATGGGGTAATGAGGGGATGGCAGGGGGAGAGAAGCTGCAGAGAGGTGTGTAAGACTACAACTCTGCTTCCTGGTCCCAACCCTGGATAGTCACGGTTTGGAGGATTTAAGAAAATTGGCCAGATTTCTAGAAATGAGAGCTGTTCCATCCAAAGTGGGATGGATGCCGTCTCTCCTAACAAGACCAGGTTTTCCCCAGAAGCTTTGCCAATTATCTATGAAGCCCACCTCATTTTTTGGACACCACTCAGACAGCCAGCAATTCAAGGAGAACATGCGGCTAAACATGTCACTCCCGGTCCGATTGGGGAGGGGCCCAGAGAAAACTACGGAGTCCGACATGACATTGTTTTTGCAAAGTTACTCACCGATTTAATGTTAATTTTAGTGACCTCCGATTGCCGTAACCGGGTGTCATTACTGCCGACGTGAATTACAATCTTACCAAATTTACGCTTAGCCTTAGCCAGCAGTTTCAAATTTCCTTCAATGTCGCCTGCTCTGGCCCCCGGAAGACAATTGACTATGGTTGCTGGTGTCGCTAACTTCACATTTCTCAAAACAGAGTCGCCAATAACCAGAGTTTGATCCTCGGCGGGTGTGTCGCCGAGTGCGGAAAAACGGTTAGAGATGTGAACGGGTTGGCGGTGTACACGGGGCTTCTGTTTAGGGCTACGCTTCCTCCTCACAGTCACCCAGTCAGCCTGCTTTCCCGGCTGCTCGGGATCTGCCAGGGGGGAACTAACGGCGGCTAAGCTACCTTGGTCCGCACCGACTACAGGGGCCTGGCTAGCTGTAGAATTTTCCACGGTGCGGAGCCGAGTCTCCAATTCGCCCAGCCTGGCCTCCAAAGCTACGAATAAGCTGCACTTATTACAAGTACCGTTACTGCTAAAGGAGGCCGAGGAATAACTAAACATTTCACACCCAGAGCAGAAAAGTGCAGGAGAGACAGGAGAAGCCGCCATGCTAAATCGGCTAAGAGCTAGTAGCTATGCTAAGCTAGCGGATTCCTAAAAACACGCAAGGTGAATAATGTGTAAATAATTTAGAGGTGATTCAGCAGAAGGAGTGCTTTAGTTACCCTGGCATGGCATTACCCTGACCTCTAGTAATACTGTGAGAAATCTTGGAGTCATTTTTGATCAGGATATGTCATTCAAAGCGCATATTAAACAAATATGTAGGACTGCTTTTTTGCATTTACGCAATATCTCTAAAATCAGAAAGGTCTTGTCTCAGAGTGATGCTGAAAAACTAATTCATGCATTTATTTCCTCTAGGCTGGACTATTGTAATTCATTATTATCAGGTTGTCCTAAAAGTTCCCTAAAAAGCCTTCAGTTAATTCAAAATGCTGCAGCTAGAGTGCTGACGGGGACTGGAAGGAGAGAGCATATCTCACCCATATTGGCCTCTCTTCATTGGCTTCCTGTTAATTCTAGAATAGAATTTAAAATTCTTCTTCTTACTTATAAGGTTTTGAATAATCAGGTCCCATCTTATCTTAGGGACCTCGTAGTACCATATCACCCCAATAGAGCGCTTCGCTCTCAGACTGCAGGCTTACTTGTAGTTCCTAGGGTTTGTAAGAGTAGAATGGGAGGCAGAGCCTTCAGCTTTCAGGCTCCTCTCCTGTGGAACCAGCTCCCAATTCAGATCAGGGAGACAGACACCCTCTCTACTTTTAAGATTAGGCTTAAAACTTTCCTTTTTGCTAAAGCTTATAGTTAGGGCTGGATCAGGTGACCCTGAACCATCCCTTAGTTATGCTGCTATAGACGTAGACTGCTGGGGGGTTCCCATGATGCACTGTTTCTTTCTCTTTTTGCTCTGTATGCACCACTCTGCATTTAATCATTAGTGATCAATCTCTGCTCCCCTCCACAGCATGTCTTTTTCCTGGTTCTCTCCCTCAGCCCCAACCAGTCCCAGCAGAAGACTGCCCCTCCCTGAGCCTGGTTCTGCTGGAGGTTTCTTCCTGTTAAAAGGGAGTTTTTCCTTCCCACTGTAGCCAAGTGCTTGCTCACAGGGGGTCGTTTTGACCGTTGGGGTTTTACATCATTATTGTATGGCCTTGCCTTACAATATAAAGCGCCTTGGGGCAACTGTTTGTTGTGATTTGGCGCTATATATGATTGATTTAGTTAAGGCACGTAAAGATTACACTGGGAAACAAATCGTAATCTAGATAACTAGATCAATCTAACTGTGCAGATTAAACAGCTAACAGATACAGAAAAACACCGCTGTGCTCCGGAACAGGAAGTGATACAATACCGCAGTAGTTGCTCTAAGCAGGCCCTACACCAAGCTCTCCTAAACAGAAGCAGAAATCTACTCGATGCACACAAAGCACTCATTGCCCACACTAAACCACAACAAATCCACAACTAAACTGCATTAAACCACAAAAAACCTCACAAAGCTACAAAAAAACCACTAGGGGTGTCGGAAAAAATCGATTCACGTCCGAATTGCATTTCTTATTTATTACGATTCTGAATCAATCCAAAATGTCCAAGAATGGATTTTTAAAAAGCATTTCTTAAACATTTTCTTGCTTAATTGCTGCGTGTACTGTTTGTCAGGCAACGGCCTCCGTACTACAGCATCCATGCAAGGGGAGGGTCCGGCGTCAGTGTTGCCAGATGTGCGATAATTATCGTATTTGTATGATAGTTTTGCCCTCTGTACGATATACGATCAATAATGGGAACAAATACAAAATGTACGATAATTTCAGTTGGTTGCCCAAACACACATCTCTCTCTGACACCCAAGAATCATTTCACAGGTGTTGCCCTCAGGCGGCATCAAAGACACACCACACACAGGGCTGCTGCTAGCTTTGGCCGGCCCGGGTCAAAGTCATTTGAAAGAACACCCCCCTCCATACAAAGTAATGAGTTCCCAATTCTCGGCCCTGCCCCTCCCTCCCTGGGCCTGAGACAACTGACCTGTAATGTAGACTGTTTTGGCTGCACATGCGCACATACGTAGCTTATCCCACCCCCGTCACCATCACCACACACACACAAGTTTTGAGCCTAGCAGCTAAGCGAGAAGAGAGAAACTGTCAACACGACATAAAAAGAAAAGTTCCTAAATGAGTTCAGAAAACAAAGAGGAGGGTGAAAGTGGAGGAGAGAAGAGAAAGGCAGAATCTGAAGAGCAACATAAAAGTAAGCATAGGCCACAGACATATCGGACAGAGTGGGAGAAAGATCCCAAATTTTCCGGATTTTTGAAACCTGTCCCGGGAAGTGATGCTAAGGCATATTGCCGTTGTTGCAACCTTCAAATGGTAGCAGAGAGCACAGTTTCGAAAAACCATGAAAAGTCGAAGAAGCAGTCAGAAAAAAAAGAAACATCTTGCACCATCTCAGAAGTCAACAGCATACTGCCTACAAAAACCACCCGCAAAACCAAAACTAGATGAGGCTGTGAAGAGTGCCGAGATCAAACTTGCAGGCTTCATGGCAGAGCACAATGTGGCTATGAGAAATTCTCACCATTTGGTCTTAGTCTTGAAGGACATTTTCAAAGACTCACAAATTGCCCAAAACATGACCCTTGGACACACGAAAGCGACTGCCATAACAAACCATGTGATTGGCGATTGTTATGCCGAGAGCCTTGCTGAAATTCTGAAAATGAAGAAATTTAGTGTTTTGATTGATGAGTCAACTGACATTAGCAATGTGAAAACACTGTGTGTCGTGGTGCGTTTTTTTGATGAGGGACCACAGAGAATTCAGACAAGGTTTTGGAAACTGGTGCAGCTCTTCTCCAACACAGACGACCACAGACTCGCAAGAGAGGGAGCCACTGAGGAACGACTATACACAGAGATGATCAAGTCATTCACGGATGCAGGTGAACCACTTGAAAACATTGTGGGCTTCGGGTCAGATGGCTGCAACACAGTGATGGGGAAACATAACTCTGTCTCTAGCCGCCTCAGGAGTGATTTTCCAGGCATCACAGTGCAGCGTTGTGTGTGCCATTTGCTGCACCTTTGCGCAAGTGAGGCATGCAAACAGTTCCCTCGCAGGTGTGAGGATTTAGCTAGAGACATTTATGGGTACTTCAGAAACAGTGCAAAACGCATTGCGCAGCAACGAGAGTTTCAAGACTTCTGCCAAGTTCAGCCCCACAAAATGCTGAAGCCTGCACAGACTCGATGGCTGTCACTGAATGACGTAGTGAAACGTGTGTCTTTGCAATGGGATGCTCTCCGCCTGTTCTTCACAGATCAGTGGCTTGAGGCCAGACTTACCTCTGCAGAGGCAATCTTCAATTCCCTAAATGACCCGTCTCTGCGCCTTTTCTATTATTTCCTTGAGTGGGTGCTACCAAAATTCACAGACCTCAATCAGCACTTTCAGAGTGAAAAAGTGGTAATCACTTCATTGATGAGCAAAGTCTGTGAGACTTACAAAGATCTGTTGCTGACTTTCATGGACAGGGACTATGTGATGCGCACTCCACTGAAAGACACTGATATCAGAAATGGCCCAAAGGTCACACTCAGCTCAGTGTACCTGGGCATTAAAGTGATGCAGCATATGCAGCAGGGAAACATTTCCCCAGCCAACCTGACAGACTTCTTTGTGCACTGCCAGAATTTCCTTCAGATTGCCTGCGGGGAAATCAAGAAAAGATCTGATTTTGATGATGCCCTCTTAACCCACCTTGCATGCCTGTCTCCTGCCACTGCAAATGATGCAAATGAGCATCCGTCTCTGCTCCCCCTCATGCAGCAGGTACCACGCTTGACTGACACTTCAGATACCGATCGTCTTCAAGCCATTGATGACCAATGGAGAAGATTGCCCCTCGTGGGTTTGAGTGAAGATACGAAAGCAATGGATGTGGATGAATTTTGGAATCACATCTCTAAGGTGGAGGATTTACAGGGGTTGCCCTATTCAATGAACTGGGAAAGTTTGCCCTGGATGTGCTCGTCTTTCCCCACTCCAATGCATCATGCAAGTGAGTTTTTTCCAAAGTGAATCTAATCAAAACAAAACCACGAAATCGGCTCATTACAGACACTCTCAACGGAACTGTGCACAGTTCAGAGTGTGTGAGGAATGCTGGTGGGTGTCACGCCTTTCAACCTACGAACACTATGCTGCGGTCCATGACTGCCTCCAATCTCTACCGTGACAGGAAGATTCCCCAACCAACAACATCTGCACAAGTGGCCATGGCATCGGATGACGACAGCAACCTCTTTCTAGTCTGGTAATTAACATGTTTGTGTCCCTTCACAGACAAAAAAAAATCTTTCTAGTCTGGTAGTGCATTTGCATTCTTTTTGTGCCATAGTTTCCCCATTACTAGTCGGGGTTTTCACGTATCCCATAATCCCTTGCACGCCAGAGAGTCGCTGCAGTCAAAACAACATAGAGAATCCACACGATGACAGTTGCAAATGAATATTATACTACAAGGTCACGTTAATAAGAGACTGTTGCATGATACCCTGAAAACCTGCTAAAACAATTATAACAAATAATCCGTGTCTGCTACGTTTAATCTGCGTGGAATTTAATAAGCGCAAACCAAATTTCTGACATATTATATATATTAGTCTGGAACAAAGAGGACAAACAGTGTTGTAAAGAACAATAATCAAGATGTTAAAGAGCAAACTTCACTTTCCCCCAGAACGACATGATCAGGAAGTGACTGTAGCTCACAGCAGCTCCCATTGAAAATGACGGAGAGACAGACTGTGATTCTCACATGTTTACATAATACAAACACAATAACAACATCTATAAACCCAGAGAATATATTCATGAGAGTTTTAGGCACAATATAAAAATAGTTTTATGTTGCGATGTTAATGGTGTTGTCTGTGTGCAGCGGTTAAAGTGCAGCGTGATCAGAGCATCTCAATGCAGTTCTCACTGTTACTGAGATCTCACAGCGCGGCGACCTCTCCGAGGTTTTGCGGGATTTGAAACCTGAAAAGCCTCAATAGGGATATTGTGAATTACTGTTTAAAAATGTGACATGAAATTCTTTGAAAATTAAAAAAAAATGCTAAAATAGCTACGTTGTATGCGTTTTGTTTGTGTACGATAATTTCTCCCAAAATACGATAATTTTGAGGTTTTGGTATGATAGTTGCATACTTCCTATCTGGCAACACTGTCCGGTGTGCTTCAAACATTCGTGAGCTGCAGCTTAGCATGACGGATGAAGAGCTAATTCAGCCAGCGCCGTCTTTGCTGAAGGCAAATGTTTGGGTGCATTTTGGATTTTATTATTTGCTGCGTAAGAAGGAGCTTGACATGACTTATGACATTAAACTACACTAAACCAGAACTAAACCACAACTAAATCCCAACAAAAGGACATAAAACCACAACCAAACCACATTAAATAACAACTAAACCATAGCTAAACCACAATTAAACCACACTAAACCACACTAAATAATTAAACACACTAAACCTCATTAAACCACAACTACACCACACTAAACCACATTAAACTACACTAAACCACAACTAAACCACAACTAAATCCCAACAAAAGGACATAAAACCACAACCAAACCACATTAAATAACAACTAACCCATAGCTAAACCACAACTAACCACACTAAACCACACTAAATAACTAAATAATTAAACACACTAAACCACAACTAAACCCGGTAACGCGTTACTCTAATCTGATCTTTTTTTTTTTGTAATGAGTAATCTAACGCGTTAATCTTTCCAAATCAGTAATCAGTAAATTAAAGTTACTTCTCCATGTCACTGTGCGTTACTATTATTTTTCATTGTGGGTCGATAGCAGTATTAAACTTGGTCTGTGGGCAGGAGGTCGGGGTTCGACTGAACTGCCCACTTTAAGTGAGCTGTGAGCTTTTCATCCACGGTTTTTTGCAGCTGCTCAACTCGTCCTCACCTCTTAAAGCGCGGTGATCAGCACACCTGCACTGAGCTTTACAGACATTTTTATACTTTTTTCCTCCTTTATTTAGAATTCTGAGCTGAGCCGCTCCGTATCTGCTCATTAAAAACAGCTGATCCTCCGCGACGTGTCAACAACTAACACTGTTTTCCACTCAAATGCACCTAAACACTCTTTCTGAGGACCACATGATGTGAAAACACAATAAAACTTTCTTACCTGTAAATCTGGTCACGTTTTCTGCATAAATAAATGTTATCCATTCTTTGTGCTCAAACGCCAAAGCAGGGGCGAATCCATGGATGGAATGGGGGTGTGGGGCAAGGATGTGCCCCCCCACAACACCCCTAGATTAAAAGTTCATTTTTGAAGCCGTTTTTTACTACAACTACTAATACTACTTATAATAATAATAATTTCGACAAGTAAAATGTTTAGAGAGAATTTAAATGTTAGAAAAATGTTAGAATTTAATAGTTACATTTATAAACAATGTAGGTTAGAAATGGCAAGTTTTACTGTTACAGTGCTGTCAACAGTTAAATATGAGGTCAACAAAGAGGTCTTTATTTTACTTTTTATAAAACAAGTATTTATTTTCATTGAAGTCAAGAAAGGGTGACTATAAAGTAAGTTTTGGCAAAACAGGTATCATTGTCATGTTGTCGGCAGCTGGGAAAGTAACTAAAAAAGTAACTAGTAATCTAACTTAGTTACTTTTACAATTGAGTAATCAGTAAAGTAACTAAGGTCCTTTTTAAGGAGTAATCAGTAATCAGTAATCAGTAATTGGATTACTTTTTCAAAGTAACTGTGGCAACACTGACTACACCACACTAAACCACAACTAAACCTCACTTAACCACAACAAAACCTTACTAAACCACATTAAACCATACTAAACCACAACTAAATCCCAACAAAAGGACATAAAACCACAACCAAACCACATTAAATAACAACTAAACCATAGCTAAACCACAATTAAACCACACTAAACCACACTAAATAATTAAACACATTAAACCTCACTAAACCACAACGACACCACACTAAACCACAACTAAACCTCACTTAACCACAACAAAACCTTACTAAACCACATTAAACCATACTAAACCACAACTAAACCACATTAAACCACAACAAAACCAAAATTAAATCACATTAAACCAAACTAAACCACAACTAATTCCCAACAAAAGGACATAAAACCACAACTAAACCACATTAAACCACACTAAACCACAACTAAATCCCAACATGACATAAAAAACCACAACTAAACCACATTAAACCACAATAAACCACAACTAAACCACACTAAACCACAACAAGACCCCACTAAATCATGTCTAAACCACATTAAACCATCACAAAACCTCACTAATGTTGTGTGGGCCGCTGAAGAGAAGGTACTGCTGGCCCACCACCACAAGATGGCGCCCTGCTTGAAGTGCGGGCTTCAAGCACAAGAGAGCGCCGGAGCAATCAGGAGTGACAGCTGTCACTCATCATCCGTACCAGCTGTCACTCATCCACTACTCATCACCACCACCATAAAGACCGGACTGCAACGAGAAATCAGCTACCATTCAGGTAATTTCTCTGCTGACTAACATGTTGAGTAATAATCTGAACTTCTGTTGCAGCCGTTTTCCTGGTGTTTTCCTTGTCTGTGGGATTGGCGTTTGGTGTGACAGTGATGGCTTCGCCTCACACTCCAAACCAGATAAGTGGTTAGACAGGAGCTGCACGAGTGTGTGATTGGAGGTGGAGGTTCTCCCTCCTTTACTGAACACTGACTGTGGGATTACTGAGTGTGTGAACTCACACTCATCAATACTGTCTCTGTTCTCTGCCAGCAGTACCGGGTCTGACTGCTGAAGACAGCGGCCACCTGGGGCGCAGGGCTTGGCGGCTCCGGTGTTCTTCAGCTCCGTTGGTGGTGGAAGCTGTGTGGGGATCCGGCTCTTCTCTCTCCAGGCGTCTTCTATCGTCGAGCCTGCCCACACGTCACCTGGTGTATGATTGACAGTCACCATATTGTTATTGTCTGTACGTTGTTGTGCGATTCACAACATTAAATTGTTACTTTTGGCTTATCCATTGTCCGTTCATTAACGCCCCCTGTTGTGGGTCCGTGTCACATCACTTTCACAACAACTAAACCACAATAAACCACAAAAACCTCCAGAAACCACAACAAAACCTCACTAAACCACAGCAAAACCACATTAAACCACGACTAAACCACATTAAACCACACAAAACCACAACTAAACCACAGCAAAACCTCACTGTACCACAACAAAACTGCAACTAAACCACAACAAAACTGCAACTAAACCACATTAAACCACAACAAAACCACACTAAACCACAACAAAACCTCACTAAACCACAACAAAATTACATTAAAATCACAACTAAACCACATTAAACCACACTAAACCACAGCAAAACTTCACTAAACCACAACAAATCCTTACTAAACCACGCTAAACGACATTAAACCACAACTAAACCACATTAAACCACAACAAAGCCACACAAAACCTCAACTAAATCAGATGAAACCCCACTAAACCACAATGAAACCACATAAACCACAACTAAACCACACTAAGCCACCGCTAAACCACACTAAATAACAATTAAACCACATTAAACCACAGCTAAACCACACTAAGCCACCGCTAAACCACACTAAATAACAATTAAACCACACTAAACCACACTAAATAACAAACCACACTATGCCACTGCTAAATCACACTAAACCACAATTAAACTACACTAAACCATAGCTAAACCACACTAAACCACAACAAAAGCTCACGAAACCACACAAAACCACATTAAACCACAACAAATCCTTACTAAATCACAACTAAACCACATTAAACCACACTAATCCACAATGAAACCACACTAAACCACAACTAAATCCTAACAACATAAAACCACAGCTAAACCACATTAAACCACACTAAACCACAGCAAGACCTAACTAAACCACGACTAAACCACATTAAACCATAACAAAACCTCACTAAACCAAACTAAACCACAATAAACCACAAAATCCTCCAGAAATCACAACAAAACTTCACTAAACCACAACTAAACCAAAAAAACCACATTAAACCACAACAAAACCACATTAAACCACAATAACCACAACTAAACTACAGCAAACCTCATTAAACCACAACAAAACTGCAACTAAACTACATTAAACCACAAAACCTCACTAGACCACAACTAAACCACATTAAACCACAACAAAACCTCACTAAACCACAACAAAACCACACTAAACCACAACAAAATGACATTAAAATCAGAACTAAACCACACTAAACAACAAAATCTTACTAAACCACAACCAGACTACACTAAACCACAACAAAACCACAATAAACCACAACAAACGACATTAAACCACAACTAAACCTCACTAAACCACAACTAAACCACATCAAACCACACAGAACCACAACAAAACCTCACTAAACCACAACTAAACCACAAATCACAACTCCCAGCTCAGACCTTCTCTTACCCCACATGCAACTAACACCATTAAAGCAGCAACATGCAGAAAAACATCTGAAGATAAAACAAAGACAGTGTGCCATTGAGAACACTGTGGGTGAGAGAGACGGGGCACCTGCCAGCACGCCATACAAACAACAGCTCAATTAAACGCACCATCCCTGTTCAATTACCGCCACATCATCACAGCAATTTACCTCCGCTTGCAGCCAAACAAATGCACAGGTATGAGCGCCTGTGGAAACACGCCTGCACACCATGAGTGTAACGCTCAGAAAACCTGAGTGAATTACTGACTCACTGTGCAACTACTGCAAAAACAAACAAACAGTACTTTTCATACTGATCACACTTTGTGCAGGAAATGACAAATATTATACCCCATCACACGAATGGATATTCGAACTACAGTCGGGCAAGTCGAGCTGCATCTGAACCCCTCGTACATTCATGAGTGCATGGCGCACAGTCAGGCACAAACGCGTGGCCAATATGAATATAGTGACATGCACATCACTGCTGAGCTGTAACCGAACTGAGAAAACATCGTACAGGGTTCAGTGTGCAGTCACACCGCTGTCTGAATGCAATTGAAGCATTCTGGTCGCGTTCCGGGAACCTCGAAATGGATCAGGCATGCCAAATCCTCCTGGCACGTTACGATTGTGCCCCCAATGAACCAGACCCCCCCTCCATCCTGTGTAGGGCACAAAGGAGTCTGTGGCACGCCATCATTATGTGCACTAACCCAACCCCCCCCCAGCCAGCCTCCCATCTTGGACACCAGCATGGACTCCCCAAAAATTTATGTATATTTGTATTGTCTATTGTGTTGCTATCATGGCCCAAGCAGAGGGTCACCCCTTTGAGTCTGGTCTGCTCGAGGTTTCTTCCTCAAATCATCAGAGGTGAGTTTTTTCTGACCACTGTCACCTCTGTTCTTGCTCTGCGGGTTAGTAAGGTTAGACCTTACTTCTGTGACACACCTTGAGGCAACTTTGTTGTGATTTGGTGCTACATAAATGAAATTAAAATGCACTAGATGTGAACATTGTGCAATCACACCAAACACGCTCTGTGTCACAGCCAGTCAGTGAGTCTCAGAGCCGCGCTGCACTGCGCACGGCTGAACAGGCTGTCACATCCATCATAGGCTTGAGATTACAGATACAATGACATCCCCACTTATGGGACACATAATGTACCTGTATCATTGTGTCCAACATGCGCTGCAATACATCTTCTGACACATGAGGTGGACTGACAATGGATCTGTGATATCATACTCATTCTGGAAGTTACACTGCGATCACAGGTGCCTGTCTCCGTGGTGCACTGACACTCAGTGCGCCCATCTGAATAGGGGCTAACAGCCATTATAACATGTTAATACAGACACATCCTCTGACACATGAAGTGGACTGACAATGGATCTGTAATATCATGCACATTATGGGCATAAGTGGCGCACTGTGCAGAGCCTTTGACTCACCGTGGGGCAGGGCACCGTGTAGCTGCACGTGATGTTACAGCTATGATAATGGTCATAATTCACATACATTATACATTTTAGAATTCATCATAGTACAGAAACAGCATTAGTGAAGGTTACAAATGATCTTCTTATGGCCTCGGACAGTGGACTCATCTCTGTGCTTGTTCTGTTGGACCTCAGTGCTGCTTTTGATACTGTTGACCATAAAATTTTGTTACAGAGATTAGAGCATGCCATAGGTATTAAAGGCACTGCGCTGCGGTGGTTTGAATCATATTTGTCTAATAGATTACAATTTGTTCATGTAAATGGGGAATCTTCTTCACAGACTAAAGTTAATTATGGAGTTCCACAAGGTTCTGTGCTAGGACCAATTTTATTCACTTTATACATGCTTCCCTTAGGCAGTATTATTAGACGGTATTGCTTAAATTTTCATTGTTACGCAGATGATACCCAGCTTTATCTATCCATGAAGCCAGAGGACACACACCAATTAGCTAAACTGCAGGATTGTCTTACAGACATAAAGACATGGATGACCTCTAATTTCCTGCTTTTAAACTCAGATAAAACTGAAGTTATTGTACTTGGCCCCACAAATCTTAGAAGCATGGTGTCTAACCAGATCCTTACTCTGGATGGCATTACCCTGACCTCTAGTAATACTGTGAGAAATCTTGGAGTCATTTTTGATCAGGATATGTCATTCAAAGCGCATATTAAACAAATGTGTAGGACTGCTTTTTTGCATTTACGCAATATCTCTAAAATCAGAAAGGTCTTGTCTCAGAGTGATGCTGAAAAACGAATTCATGCATTTATTTCCTCTAGGCTGGACTATTGTAATTCTTTATTATCAGGTTGTCCTAAAAGTTCCCTAAAAAGCCTTCAGTTAATTCAAAATGCTGCAGCTAGAGTACTGACGGGGACTAGAAGGAGAGAGCATATCTCAGCCATATTGGCCTCTCTTCATTGGCTTCCTGTTAATTCTAGAATAGAATTTAAAATTCTTCTTCTTACTTATAAGGTTTTGAATAATCAGGTCCCATCTTATCTTAGGGACCTCGTAGTACCATATCACCCCAATAGAGCGCTTCGCTCTCAGACTGCAGGCTTACTTGTAGTTCCTAGGGTTTGTAAGAGTAGAATGGGAGGCAGAGCCTTCAGCTTTCAGGCTCCTCTCCTGTGGAACCAGCTCCCAATTCAGATCAGGGAGACAGACACCCTCTCTACTTTTAAGATTAGGCTTAAAACTTTCCTTTTTGCTAAAGCTTATAGTTAGGGCTGGATCAGGTGACCCTGAACCATCCCTTAGTTATGCTGCTATAGACGTAGACTGCTGGGGGGTTCCCATGATGCACTGTTTCTTTCTCTTTTTGCTCTGTATGTACCACTCTGCATTTAATCATTAGTGATCGATCTCTGCTCCCCTCCACAGCATGTCTTTTTCCTGGTTCTCTCCCTCAGCCCCAACCAGTCCCAGCAGAAGACTGCCCCTCCCTGAGCCTGGTTCTGCTGGAGGTTTCTTCCTGTTAAAAGGGAGTTTTTCCTTCCCACTGTAGCCAAGTGCTTGCTCACAGGGGGTCGTTTTGACCGTTGGGGTTTTACATAATTATTGTATGGCCTTGCCTTACAATATAAAGCGCCTTGGGGCAACTGTTTGTTGTGATTTGGCGCTATATAAAAAAATTGATTGATTGATTGATTGATTATGTAGCCCATAACAGGGCATGACCATGTATCTGGAACAGCCCAGTCAGGTGAGCTGAAAGTCAGTGCGACTTAGAGCCGAGCTGCACCGGGCATGGCTGAACAGGCTGTCACAGCTGTACACATCATATCACAGTAACACATACTGTATGAAGCACTGATGTTGCAACTGTATTACCAGGCCAACACAGTATGAATAGAATAAACAGTCACCTTTGAAATGGCTCCAGATGGACCCGTTCAGCGCATGCCAGCCAGCCTGCACAGGTGGGCAAACATTCAATCATCTTCATACTTTTATTTATTCCCCCTTTTGACAGATATGTGTCAGAAATCATTACATATGGATCAGGAACGTAATACAGCGATGTAGTTGGCACCACGGCGGCATCCATGTGAAATTAGAGGCATCTAGCACTTTTACAGGCCTCGGGTGATCTGATGGGGTCCTGCGCCCCTCCTGCACTTTTCAGTCCAGCCGATCAAACTGACAAACTGATTCTCTGGTGGGTAAGAGAGGAAGAAAGAGAGAGAGGGCGTGCATGCCATGTGGGGGGGGTTGTGGTGGAGCGCTCAGGACCTACATGGAGTGCTGTGTGACATACAGAGTCCCTGTACATGGGTTCACTGCACATTGGTGGCTATGACCAGTAATAACAGCTGTGCGTGTGCACGTCAGTGATCAGATGTCCGTAATAATCCGATCACACATGCACTACAGTGAAGCAATAGTCAGTGGCCTTGGTTTACATGTAATCAGTCCATGAGTTGGATGTCATTCGACACCCAGCAGTGTGACACGGCAGGTCTCCAACAGAGTGGACCTCAGAGCTTGCCCTGCCATGCTCCCCCCCACTTGCCTTCCACCCAGGCATGTACAACATTGGAGGGGCATTCTGCATATTCTTGCTGCATTCTGCCGGCACTGTGGAGTTTTGTGCTGTGTTTTTTATTTTTTGTCTTTTTAATGTTTGTATTTTGCATTTCATAAACCCCACTGATTTCTGCAAATCTAGCCCAAAATATACGACCTTTTCCACAGTACAACTTACATTGTTTTTGTTTGTTTTCTGACTTATTAGCTCTTTAATTTTGATTTTTTTTTTCCATTCTTGTATACTTTTTATCATTGGAATTCATGCTTGCATTATTTGAGTTTATTTTGTTTCATGCTTTGATTCCCAGGAAACCTGAAATAATAGTTACTCTGGTAATTATTATTAATCAGGAAAGTGTGATTTTCCCACAACCCGATCCCAGATAAGTGGTTGAAGATGACAGATCAAATCAAATGATCATCATCAAATGAAAGACTCATTAGCAGGCTTTTAATGAGTCTTTCATTGGATTCAGGTGTGTTAGAGCAGGGAGACAATTAAGAGTGTCAGGAAGGTGGATCTCGAGGACCAAACTTAGGCACCCGTGCACTAGAGTATACCTCACAGCATCGCCCCCCCAAACAAGTAAAAAATAAAAAGAAAGAAGTGGCCTACACTCCAGAAAATACGGTAATTGTTTCCACTCTCAATGCTAATCCTCCCGGTTCTTATTGTAGATCCTGCCCCTTATGAAGAACAAAATCAGTATATTCCTCAGTTTGAATTTATTGAAAGTCACAATGGAAATCAGGCCTGGTTTTTGAAGAACTTCTCTCACACATGAGATCCGCCTGTTCAGAACCAAGAACAATGGATACAAACAGTTTTATAAAACACTCCATGGGTGTAAAAAAGGCGGACCTTATTTCACAAAATCCTTCCTTTATTGGTCCCCGTGGGCATCCGAGGGAGGTCTCACCCCTGTCACTGACCCGCGTAATAACGGGACATTTATGATTTATAATGTAATCTGAATCTCTTTGTCCTAAGTGGTAAAACTGGTTAAATCCAGTTCGACATGCACATTCCAGCAGATAACAGAGAAAAGTACGAGGTCTGTTAGAAAAGTATCCGACCTTTTATTTTTTTCAAAAACCTGATGGATTTGAATCATGTGTGTTTGCATGAGCCAACCTTGAACCTTCGTGCACATGCGTGATTTTTTTCACGCCTGTCGGTTGCATCATTTGCTGGTAAGCAACCTTTGTGTGAGGATGGGTGGAGTATCTCGTCGGATTTTCTTTGCAAGGAAAATGGTGGAACGACTGGAGCAACGCGACTGCATCAAATTTTGCCAGAAACTGGGCGACAGCCAGGTGGAAACCATTCGGATTATTCAGACAGCTTTTGGTGACGATCCTCTGGGCATCACACAGATTAAGAAGCGGTACAACCGGTTTAAAGACGGCCACACAACGGTGGAGAGCGTGCCGCGCTCCAGGCGGCCATCAACATGCTGAAATGACCAGATCATTTCCAAAGTGAACGCTGTGGTGATGTGGGACCATCGTGTGACTATCCGAGAAACTGCGGAAGAGGTGGACATCAGCACTTTTTCGGCACATTCCACTGTGACAGAAGATTTGGCCATGAAAAGAGTTGCAGCAAAATTCATGCTGATGGCTTCGGCACAAAGCTGATGGCAGAGCAAAAGCGCCACCGTGTTGAAGTCTCAGAGGACATGTTGTGACATGCCCACCTCTTCCACCATTCGGAAGATTCAGACGGCTTTCAGTGGCTTTTCAGTCGTGTGACTATCCGAGAAATTGCATGATGGGACTGGCGTCAGTCCCATCATTAGGAGGGACAGCTGCCCTGTCATTAGGAGGGTACTAACTAGAGCACAGTAGGTGCTAATTAAGCAATTGTTTAGTCACTAGCCAATAGCAGTCTGCCTCTCGGTAGGAGGCGTATGGTTAGGTTTAAAACTCCAGCTTTTGTAGCTTCTGTTTGTTCTTCTTGACAAGGGTCAAGACAGAAGTCAGACTACCAGAGCAAGAATTTTAGCTGAGGAAGCTTCTGCGATTTGAAGCGAAACGTCCTCACGTCAAGCAACCCAGTCCAGTCGAAGATTCAAGCTTCTCTACTATGGAAACCACCTGGACAACTGAGAGCCTACACAGAAACATTGAGACCAACTGTGGGCATGAGGCCCTGGCCCTGGTACGTAAGCTGGAAAAGACTGCTAAAAAGATAGCTAACTTTAGAAACCACTTAAGATTTAACCTGAGATGCAAATGAAACAATGTTATTCCCAAAAGCATGAAGCAAAAGTCACTAGAAGCAGGTCACACAGCAGAAAAGATCCAGCACAGTTACCTTAGGAGGATTTTGGGTCTTAGAATTAGAAGGCTTCATTTTAAAATATTAGACCTCCAAAATAATCTTGATAGTCTGCACAAAAGGTTAGAAACCTTAGTGGGGGAAGAGGCCCATAATAAGATCACAAAGTTCATAGTTAAAATTCAAATGTCTGAGCATTTAAAAAAGTAAGGAGTGGCAAATCAGGAAGTTTTACTTTCAAGGGGAGTATTTTTAAAGATACACCCAGACAAATTAGTGACAACAGGGAAAATTGGGGCCAAGATCAACAACTTGCTCAGTGACTCCAGTACATACGAACGTCTGACGAGAGACCCCACGAGTGGCTATAAGAAGAAAATCATTAGCTACCTCCAAAATCTGGAGAAAGAGGGACTCATCGACAGGCAGACATACTACAGACTGTAACCTGGGGACGCCACTCCATGCATCTATGGACTGTCCAAAATTATATTGTATGTAGCACAGATTCCATCACATACAATTTGGCCAAGCACCTCAAGTGGATTTTGGCTCCTCTAGTGGGTAACTCAGACCACCATGTGGCGAACACACAAGATTTTGTGAACAAGATCAAGGACCTGCAGCTGGAGGCAGATGAAACTATGGTGTCATTCGATGTGACATCGTTGTTCACCTGCATCCCCACCGCTGAGGCCGACTCAGCTGTGAGGCAGAGACTGCTGGAGGATGTGTCTCTGCCTGAAAGGACCAAACTCACACCAGACCACATCTGCCAACTCTTGGAGATCTGTCTCAACACCATGTATTTCCTGTTTAGAGGGAATTACTACAGACAGATCCATGGTTGTGCGATGGGGTCTCCGGTATCCCCCATTGTGGCCAATCTGTACATGGAGCGAGTGGAGAAGACAGCCTTGATGTCCTTCACGGGCTACTGTTGGTACTGTTGGTATGATTGTGAACTGAGTAAACTGACTCTGAAAAAAAAAAATCACTAGCTTAAATTAGCGTGATGCTAACATCATCTGCAGCTACTATGTGATCTCATGTATTGGCTTTAATATTAATGTGAGTGCCAACAGGTGGCTGACTAAACTAAAATACTACAACTGTAGTTAAGTCAGATGTAAATTAGCTTTAAGCTAACTCTGGTACAATGCATCAAATGGAAATATTTATGTTCTTTATTGTACATGGTCCCTTTATAAATAAACAAATAAAAAAGTGTTGCTTTGTAAAAACTGCAATGTGCATAATTTATTATTTTGCATTGGAGTTGTTTAAAATACAGATTGGGTTAAAAAAGAGATGTGCTATAGTCAAGAAATAAAAATTGATTAATAGAAGCTGTTTAAAAATAGATAGATAGATAGATAGATAGATAGATAGATAGATAGATGATAGATAGATAGATAGATAGATAGATAGATAGATAGATAGATAGATAGATAGATAGATAGATAGATAGATAGATAGATAGATAGATAGATAGATAGATACTTTATTGATCTCACAATGGAGAAATTACATTTACACTCCAGTTACCTCAGACAGCAATTAGTCAATAATAAGTTTATGTTCAGGATGAATAGTCATGATAAAATGCACTGTTTGTAAATGCATACAGGGTCATTTACAGTGATTTGAACACTACATTTATCCTGCATCTGGTTATATTTATGAACATATTCAGTGTGTGAATAGTACAAGAATCATTGATGTGATACAACTGGACAGAGTGTGCTTACATTTTTATGTTTTCTGCACTCTATGAGTAGACTGTTTTTTTTTTTTTTGGACTGCTGGATTAGGAACTGATTCAGATTGTGAACCCTGGAGGTTCGGTGGTGAGCTAAGAAGGACAAACGATTTGGACAGAACGGTGCACGGTGTGGTCACCAGCTGTGGGATCCACTCCGGAGAAACCCAGAACTCATCTCACTTCAGTCTGACACAGATAAGAACCAGAAAAATAAAAACCTACCATTGATCACACAGATGTGTGAAACATAACTGAACTGAATCCTGAAGAAGAGACACTTTTATTTTTTTTTATCCTTTATTTTTATTAAAGAGCTCTATTTTTCTTTTTTTTTGCACTTTATAACACTGGAAAGTTTCTTCTGTTCTGGACAATAAATTGTCAACGTTAAAGTCCATGCTTTCTCACTGACTAAACGGGGGAATCCATCTCTCCAAACCTAGAGAGAATGTAGAGGTCCATAGTGTGCCACTCTCAGGCAGACAGGCACTACATGAAACTAAGTAAAATAACTACTTTAATACCAAAACGAATAAAGAAAACAATAATTATACACACAAATATATCTAACACTCAATTCAATGCAATCTACCAATGCACCCCATGTAAACATCTTTATCCAACATGGAACCACATGATGGTGAACGTGCAGCTGAGTGGAACACAATCGTCTGCAGAGGCAGGAACCTCACTGTGCAAGTCTCTGCCTCAGTGGAGATCAGTGCCAGGGAAGAAAGTCGTCCTTCATCAGTCCTGTTCCAACTCTATGTTTGGAGTCAGTTTCTTACTGGACGTCCACACAACCAGACGTTACGCACGTCCCGCTCCGTTTGAAAAGAGCGGGTCTTCTGTTGTCTGAAGCAAAAATTGTTTCAGTGTGTAACCCTCCATTCTGAAAGTAAAGTCCAGGCGAGAGGAAAAAATAAATGAACAGCTGCTCTTGTAGTTTGCTGTCACTTATTCTGCAGCTGAGGACTTGCTGCAAGAAGAATCCCTGGGATCACTAGCACCCCCTAACATGAGGCAGGAGAACTGCATGCCTCACCTGGTGCGTTTTTACAGCTGTTTTATTACCATTCACCACACAAAGCACGTTACACACACATACAGCTGTTTACATAAAAACACTGTACATTATGTACATCAGCTAAACTATAGAATTTAAGTTCATACAGCCAAAGTCTTTGATCGTTTTAATGGTGACATACAGTGAGACAGTCTGAGTGCACAGCAGGCCAGCAGTCAGTCCAGTGAATGAGCAATCCAAGGTGAGGCTCAGCTGGCTGCTGCCTCACCGCACGTCTCTGCTCAGTATTTGAAAGGCAAATGTGAAAATTCAGCGATTTCAAATAAAAAAAAAATCTAAAACTGGTGAAGTTAAAAGGAAAATAACTTTATAGTACAAATCACTGGATAAATATAACCATTTAATTTATTTTTTCATTTAACATTTTTTTCTTTCTGTGATGGCGGGTGAAGCAGGTGAGACACAGCCTCACCTGCTTCACCCGCCTCCTCTGACCACATGTCACTGTGCCAATGTGGTAACCTACAAAATCCTACAGACATTACAGTCATCAAGCATTTGTCAATATCTCTGTCCCCCTGAACATGATCAGTCTGAACATTACACAGACGAAAACAGCCTTAATGTTGGCTCAGAGATCACCCCAAGATTTTTAACCCTTCAACGACAAAAGATTACATCATTATCATGTCAGCTGATCCTACAAATGTCTGAGTCCAGTAAGCATCTTCTCAGTCTTCACAGACATCTAGAGTCAAAAATGACATGACATTCAGCCTTTAACTGGAAACAACCCTCCAAAATATGCGCACCCCCCCCAACTTGCCCCCACCAAAAAAAAAAAAAAAAAAACAGGAAGCAGAGGACAGAATGTTGGCGAGACTAACCAGGTGTGTGTTTGGATGGTGTGGGCACTGACATGAACTGAGGAGGAGGGGTAGGACTGTGAGGTCAGCCAGGGGTCACACTGTAATTACAAACCACAGTCCCCATGGCCCCGTGGGGTCAGCGTGGGGTCCGCGTGGGGTCCCCGTGGGGTCCCTGTGGGGTCCGCGTGGGGTCCCTGTGGGGTCCGTGTGGGGTCCGCGTGACCTCATGGACTCCTGACTGTATCCAAGAGGAATAAAGGCATCAGGAGCCGTGGAAAAGCCACAAATACCACCACAGGATTTCACACCTTTTATATTTTACTCAAACGAACATTAATACTGGAAGAATAATAACTGGAGAGTTCAGGATTAAAGCTCCATCCTCCTAAATATATGGAAGAAAACCTCTAATATTTGAGGGAAGCATCATCATACTGCTGTCATAAAAAAAAAAAAAAAAAAAAATCAGAAATGTAATAAAGTGGTTCTGAGAACCAAGTTACACTATTAATGCCAAAGCGGGAACATTTTGAAAGAAAAACTTATACTTGTAAGTAAAAAGTTGTAATATTTGGAGAATAATGTAGCATTGAAAGAAAAAAGTTCAGAAACTATGTCTAAAGTTGTCATGTTGTGAATAAAAAAAAAAAACCCAAAAGAAAAAAAATCACACTCTGATGAAGATAAAGTTCCACAAGAAAATAAAGGTTTTAAAAAGTTGATATGAACTCAAAGTTGTTCTGTTTTGCAGGAAAAAAATCATATACTTTTGAAAATAAAGTTACACCATAAAGGTCAAAGTTGAAATATTTTGAAGGGAAAACATCACTTTTAAGTGAAAAGTTGTAAAATTATGAGAAAGGTCATAAAATTATAACACTAAAGTTGTCATGTTTTAGAAAAAATTATATTGCGATGAGCATAAAATTCTAATACCACAAAAAAGTTGTGAAGAAGTTACAATATGATGAGCCTAAAAACTAGTATTTTGCAAAAGATGTTTTCCTATTATGAGAAAGTGTCAATGTGTCTTTATGTGATCATTTGTTTCATGTGTGTCTAATGTTGTTTTCTTGTGTGTGATGCACTGAGCTTTTTGCACAACCATTTCCTATGTGGTTTTTTAACTACAAATGGCAAATAAACTAATCTTGAATCTTGAATCTTGATCTTGAAAAGTTATAACCCTATCATAAAAATGCTCTGTTTAAAAAAAAAAAAAAATCTAACATGTAAATGTTTTGGGGGTTATTCTGTCACATGGACAAAGTTCTGATTGTGGTTTTTTTTTTTTTTTTTCTAAAAAACACTTTTAATGAATTAATTTGTTTGTTTTTACAATGTGAAATTTAATGTTTAATTTACTTAAATTTTTAATAAATGACTAAAACCACAACGTCTCATTGGGCTTTACACCATGCAGCACCTTCTGTTTGTGGATGTAATCATTACCAAAGTAACATTTTATATTTTAAATGTTACATTATCAAAAACACTGATGTTTAAAAAAAGTTTTTATTTTATTAGAAAACAAAACAAACAAGTTAGTTGTCATGTTTTGAGGGGAAAAATATTATTGTTTGCACAATATAGTCCAAAGGGTATATAGTCCACCCACCCTTCAGCTGTTGGATTTGGAGGGCTCTCTGTTGGGACTGTTTACACAGAGACTGCTACCTGCTGCTTTGGACTTGAACTAACAGTCTTTTTCAAGACTTTTTTACTTTTTAATTTTTTTTTTTAACTTTTACTGTGCTCCAACGCCTAAGGAAGACCTCTAACGGTCGAAACATCGCGACGGAGCACTTTTATCAGCTAACTTTCATTAGCGTTGGCAGGCTAACTAGCTTGCTAACGCTTTCGTTTTTATTTTTTTTTATTTTTATTTTATTTTAGCACCGTTGTCGTGCGTTGCCTGTGCTGCTTCATGGCCTGTTTGGTGCCTTGATTGAGGCACTCCTTCTGCTGAATCACCTTTGGGTTATTTACACATTATTCACTTTGTGTGTTTTTGCGAATCCGCTAGCTTAGCATAGCTACTAGCTCTTAGCCGATATAGCATGGCGGCTTCTCCTGTCTCTCCCGCACTTTTCTGCTCTGGGTGTGAAATGTTTAGTTATTCCTCGGCCTCCTTTAGCAGTAACGGTACTTGTAATAAGTGCAGCTTATTCGTAGCTTTGGAGGCCAGGCTGGGCGAATTGGAGGCTTGGCTCCGCACCGTGGAAAATTCTACAGCTAGCCAGGCCCCTGTAGTCGGTGCGGACCAAGGTAGCTTAGCCGCCGTTAGTTCCCCCCCTGGCAGATCCCGTGCAGTCGGGAAAGCAGGCTGACTGGGTGACTGTGAGGAGGAAGCGTAGCCCTAAACAGAAGCCCCGTGTACACCGTCAACCCGTTCACATCTCTAACCGTTTTTCCCCACTCGACGACACACCCGCCGAGGATCAAACTCTGGTTATTGGCGACTCTGTTTTGAGAAATGTGAAGTTAGCGACACCAGCAACCATTGTCAATTGTCTTCCGGGGGCCAGAGCAGGTGACACTGAAGGACATTTGAAATTGCTGGCTAAGGCTAAGCGTAAATTTGGTAAGATTGTAATTCACGTCGGCAGTAATGACACTCGGTTACGCCAATCGGAGGTCACTAAAATTAACATTGAATCGGTGTGTAACTTTGCAAAAACAATGTCGGACTCTGTTGTTTTCTCTGGGCCCCTCCCCAATCAGACCGGGAGTGACATGTTTAGCCGCATGTTCTCCTTGAATTGCTGGCTGTCTGAGTGGTGTCCAAAAAATGAGGTGGGCTTCATTGATAATTGGCAAAGCTTCTGGGGAAAACCTGGTCTTGTTAGGAGAGATGGCATCCATCCCACTTTGGATGGAGCAGCTCTCATTTCTAGAAATCTGGCCAATTTTTTGGGATCCTCCAAACTGTGACTGTCTAGCGTTGGGACCAGGAGGCAGAGCTGTGGTCTTATACACCTCTCTGCAGCTTCTCTCCCCCTGCCATCCCCTCGTTGCCCCATCCCCGTAGAGACGGTGCCTGCTCCCAGACCACCAATAACCAGCAAAAATCTATTTAAGCATAAAAAATTCAAAAAGAAAAATAATATACCACCTTCAACTGCACCACAGACTAAAACAGTTAAATGTGGTCTATTAAACATTAGGTCTCTCTCTTCTAAGTCCCTGTTGGTAAATGATATAATAATTGATCAACGTATTGATTTATTCTGCCTAACAGAAACTTGGTTACAGCAGGATGAATATGTTAGTTTAAATGAGTCAACACCCCCGAGTCACACTAACTGTCAGAATGCTCGTAGCACGGGCCGGGGCGGAGGATTAGCAGCAATCTTCCATTCCAGCTTATTAATTAATCAAAAACCCAGACAGAGCTTTATTCATTTGAAAGCTTGACTCTTAGTCTTGTCCATCCAAATTGGAAGTCCCAAAAACCAGTTTTATTTGTTATTATCTATCGTCCACCTGGTCGTTACTGTGAGTGTCTCTGTGAATTTTCAGACCTTTTGTCTGACTTAGTGCTAGCTCAGATAAGATAATTATAGTGGGCGATTTTAACATCCACACAGATGCTGAGAATGACAGCCTCAACACTGCATTTAATCTATTATTAGACTCTATTGGCTTTGCTCAAAAGTAAATGAGTCCACCCACCACTTTAATCATATTTTAGATCTTGTTCTGACTTATGGTATGGAAATAGAAGACTTAACAGTAATTCCCTGAAAACTCCCTTCTGTCTGATCATTTTTTAATAACATTTACATTTACCCTGATGGACTACCCTGCAGTGGGAATAAGTTTCATTACACTAGAAGTCTTTCAGAAAGCGCTGTAACTAGGTTAAGGATATGATTCCTTCTTTATGTTCTCTAATGTCATATACCAACACAGAGCAGAGTAGCTACCTAAACTCTGTAAGGGAGCTGGAGTGTCTCGTCAATAGTTTTACATCCTCATTGAAGACAACTTTGGATGCTGTAGCTCCTCTGAAAAAGAGAGCTTTAAATCAGAAGTGCCTGACTCCGTCGTATAACTCACAAACTCGTAGCTTAAAGCAGATAACCCGTAAGTTGGAGAGGAAATGGCGTCTCACTAATTTAGAAGATCTTCACTTAGTCTGGAAAAAGAGTCTGTTGCTCTATAAAAAAGCCCTCTGTAAGCTAGGACAATCTTTCTACTCATCACTAATTGAAGAAAATAAGAACAACCCCAAGTTTCTTTTCAGCACTGTAGCCAGGCTGACAATGAGTCAGAGCTCTATTGAGCTGAGTATTCCATTAACTTTAACTAGTGATGACTTCATGACTTTCTTTGCTAACAAAATTTTGACTATTAGAGAAAAAATTACTCATAACCATCCCAAAGATGTATCGTTATCTTTGGCTGCTTTCAGTGATGCCGGTATTTGGTTAGACTCTTTCTCTCTGATTGTTCTGTCTGGGTTATTTTCATTAGTTACTTCATCCAAACCATCAACACGCTTATTAGACCCCATTCCTGCCAGGCTGCTCAAGGAAGTCCTACCATTATTTAATGCTTCAATCTTAAATATGATCAATCTATCTTTGTTAGTTGTTTATGTACCACAGGCCTTTAAGGTGGCAGTAATTAAACCATTACTTAAAAAGCCATCACTTGACCCAGCTATCTTAGCTAATTATAGGCCAATCTCCAACCTTCCTTTTCTCTCAAAGATTCTTGAGAGGGTAGTTGTAAAACAGCTAACTGATCACCTGCAGAGGAATGGTCTATTTGAGGAGTTTCAGTCAGGTTTTGGAATTCATCATAGTACAGAAACAGCATTAGTGAAGGTTACAAATGATCTTCTTATGGCTTCGGACAGTGGACTTATCTCTGTGCTTGTTCTGTTGGACCTCAGTGCTGCTTTTGATACTGTTGACCATAAAATTTTATTACAGAGATTAGAGCATGTCATAGGTATTAAAGGCACTGCGCTGCGGTGGTTTGAATCATATTTGTCTAATAGATTACAGTTTGTTCATGTAAATGGGGAATCTTCTTCACAGACTAAAGTTAATTATGGAGTTCCACAAGGTTCTGTGCTAGGACCAATTTTATTCACTTATACATGCTTCCCTTGGGCAGTATATTAGACGGTATTGCTTAAATTTTCATTGTTACGCAGATGATACCCAGCTTTATCTATCCTGAAGCCAGAGGATACACCACAATTAGCTAAACTGCAGGATTGTCTTACAGACATAAAGACATGGATGACCTCTAATTTCCTGCTTTTAACTCAGATAAAACTGAAGTTATGGTACTTGGCCCCACAAAATCTTAGAAGCATGGTGTCTAACCGATCGTTACTCTGGATGGCATTTCCCTGATCTCTAGTAATTACTGTGAGAAATCTGGGAGTTATTTTGATCAGGGATCTGTCATTCAAAGCGCATATTAAACAAATATGTAGGACTGCCTTTTGCATTTACGCAATATCTCTAAAATCAGAAAGGTCTTGTCTCAGAGTGATGCTGAAAACTAATTCATGCATTTATTTCCTCTAGGCTGGACTATTGTAATTCATTATTATCAGGTTGTCCTAAAAGTTCCCTAAAAAGCCTTCAGTGGTTCAGAATGCTGCAGCTAGAGAGTACTGACGGGGACTAGCAGGAGAGAGCATATCTCACCCGTGTTGGCCTCTCTTCATTGGCTTCCTGTTAAGTCTAGAATAGAATTTAAAATTCTTCTTCTTACTTATAAGGTTTTGAATAATCAGGTCCCATCTTATCTTAGGGACCTCGTAGTACCATATTACCCCATTAGAGCGCTTCGCTCTCAGACTGCAGGCTTACTTGTAGTTCCTAGGGTTTGTAAGAGTAGAATGGGAGGCAGAGCCTTCAGCTTTCAGGCTCCTCTCCTGTGGAACCAGCTCCCAATTCAGATCAGGGAGACAGACACCCTCTCTACTTTTAAGATTAGGCTTAAAACTTTCCTTTTCGCTAAGGCTTATAGTTAGGGCTGGATCGGGTGACCCTGGACCATCCCTTGGTTATGTTGCTTTAGACGTAGACTGCTGGGGGGGTTCCCGTGATGCACTGTTTCTTTCTTTTTTTGCTCCGTATGCATCACTCTGCATTTAATCATTAGTGATCGATCTCTGCTCCCCTCCACAGCATGTCTTTTTCCTGGTTCTTTCCCTCAGCCCCAACCAGTCTCAGCAGAAGACTGCCCCTCCCTGAGCCTGGTTCTGCTGGAGGTTTCTTCCTGTTAAAAGGGAGTTTTTCCTTCCACTGTGGCCAAGTGCTTGCTCATAGGGGGTCGTTTTGACCGTTGGGGTTTTTCATGGTTATTGTATGGCCTTGCCTTGCAATATGGAGCGCCTTGGGGCAACTGTTTGTTGTGATTTGGCGCTATATAAAAAAAAAGTTGATTGATTGATTGAAATAGAAAAAAATCTACTGTTATGAGAATGAAATCATGAAATTATGATCTTAAAATTCTACTTCTGATGTAAAGTCCAAATCCTACTTGTTTTTATATAAAATAATACATTATTTGGCATTACACAAGTATTTATTCATTATATAAAAACATCACTTTCTGTTTTTATGCTTTTACATTGTTGAATTTTATGTTCTGTCTCATGTTCTCACACCATCATTTTGCGCTGAAAGTGATCTTTTACCTGTTGTTTTAATAGTGTCACATACCATGTGCGTTCCCATGTGCGTTCCGGGTTCCGTAGAGGACGAGTGTGACCCTGAGTAACGCTCCAGCTGCGTCCTCCTCGTTCGCCCTCACACAGCTCCTTACGGCTCCTCTGCGGTCCGTCACCTGGAAACAATCACATCAACAACGACCTGTTTTCACCAGAAATTCAACTCGTGATGGATGTGCAGAAAGTCAATATTTGTTCAGGTCACTGATTTCTATTCTACGCTGATCTATGAATAAAAAAAACATTTGTTTCTACTGTAGTTCAAAGATTGTAATTTTCACAGTCCAAGAGTCAAAATACTTTGTAAAAAAGTTAATAGACTTGATATAATAGTGTGAGACCAAAGTTGTAAAATTAAAAGAACATGTGAAAAATTAACCACCATCATTGTTACTTTGTTGATTGACTGCATTTTCACAATATCATAACTTTTTTCATCTTTCAGCTTTATATCTAACAGTTTTAATCACTTCTTCAGCAGTGATTCTAAAACTCAATTTTAAAATAATGAAGACTCTTAAAAATGTGAAGATGCTTGAAGATATTTTGTTAGAAAAACAGCAATCCTCATGACATTTTTATGTAATTGATTCACTTTTCCACAAATAGTGTGCTTTCTCTGTGGAAGTCAACATCCAACAGATTAACTGATTTGAGCACCGGAATGCGTCTTTGGGTCTTTGTGTCCAGCAGTAATGACACTGCGCCAGCTGGAGATCCAGGCTAACGGAGACGTCTCTGAGACAAACAGCACTGATGCTCAACCTCACTTAGCAAGAGACAGTCGGCAACACAACAGGTAAAGGAAGAGAGGAAGCCAGGAGGTACTTGTAGTTACTTGTAGTTCCTAGGGTTGTAAGAGTAGAATGGGAGGCAGAGCCTTCAGCTTTCAGGCTCCTCTCCTGTGGAACCAGCTCCCAATTCAGATCAGGGAGACAGACACCCTCTGTACTTTAAGATTAGGCTTAAAACTTTCCTTTTTGCTAAAGCTTATAGTTAGGGCTGGATCAGGTGACCCTGAACCATCCCTTAGTTATGCTGCTATAGACTTAGACTGCTGGGGGGTTCCCATGATGCACTGTTTCTTTCTCTTTTTGCTCTGTATGCACCACTCTGCATTTAATCATTAGTGATTGATCTCTGCTCCCCTCCACAGCATGTCTTTTTCCTGGTTCTCTCCCTCAGCCCCAACCAGTCCCAGCAGAAGACTGCCCCTCCCTGAGCCTGGTTCTGCTGGAGGTTTCTTCCTGTTAAAAGGGAGTTTTCCTTCCCACTGTAGCCAAGTGCTTGCTCACAGGGGTCGTTTGACCGTTGGGGGTTTTACATAATTATTGTATGGCCTTGCCTTACAATATAAAGCGCCTTGGGGCAACTGTTTGTTGTGATTTGGCGCTATATAAAAAAATTGATTGATTGATTGATTGATTGAGGTGAGTGTGGAGACACAGTCTATGTATTTGTAGAAAGAAATCAAAGGAGACGATAACGGGGCCGAAGAACCACCTACGAGGCACATTTCTCCAGCCATGATCCAGCATGCTGGATGTGCTGCTATGTTGGATTTTATGGACAAAAATTAATCTTCATGTACAGCCTTGCAATTCTATCTGGATGGCTGTTTTCATCTGACATAGTCAACTGAAATCAGTGGATAAGCTTCTAAACAGGAAGTGAGGTCACATCTCAGTCACACTTTGATCTATCAAAACCAGGAGCAAAACTAAGGAAATGGTCCTGGACTTCAGAAGGAAGCCTCCAATGCCTCAGCCAGTAAGCATAGAGGGACGTGATGTGGAGATGGTACTGTTGTGTGTTGGGGGGTTTGGCTGGACATTTTGGTGTTCTTTTCTTTTCTTTGCTCTCCAGGTGGTATGCAAACTGATTTATTGTCTGTGGAGAAGGTGCTGGCAGAAGAGTCATTCACCCTCATCAACGTGATGTGCAGCACCTGTGGATGATGCTCACGTGCAACCTTAAAGACTTTCAGCTGAAGCAGATAATGAGATGGCGTTCTGCATTTAAGCCATGTGTGATTCAAGCAGAATTGCTGGGAACTCGACCTTGTGATGTTCGTTTGTGAGACGCTGAGGACCGCGCCTGGGTTTGACACATCGAGCCTGTGAAGGAGGACGGGTGAGGGACACATGCTGTCAGCACACATCAGAGGTGATTGATTGTCTGAATAATTGTTAACAGTAACTTGGTATTTTGTTACGCAGTATATTTGAACATTGATGAGAATTGTGCAGCTCGCTTCTCACTGCCGTGGCATGCGGACTGATGATCCTCCACCTGTTGTGAGAAGCTGCTCATTTATATAGAGCTTAAATTCAGACCTGAATGTGTTGCTGATAGTGTGTGCCTTTGAAGGATATTAGCTGTAGCTGCTGACTTACCTCACCTTTTCTATCCTTCGCAGAGTTGGTTTGTCGTGTCCACCTGGGGGGTGTTTGGCGGTGAACATGGGTCCAGAAGCGCCGGGCTTCGATCCTTTTGGGCGCTGGAGAGCGCGCCGTCCTTCACTCCTCCAGACTGACACAGTTTATGTTTGTACACTTTGTATTGCACAGAAGGGGGGAAAATAAAATTGTTTTGTTTTTGGAACCGCTTTTTGGTTGTTTTGGTGCTGGGTTCTGTCAGACGCAGGTCCGCTCCTCAACCCGCGTCGACACATAACAGGTACCATCCTATAAGTACCTGGGAGTGGTGTTGGACAATAAGCTGGACTGGACAGCCAACACAGACCTTCTTTACAAGAAGAGTCAGTCTCAGCTGTACTTCCTCCGAAAGCTGGGCTCATTTAACATCTGCTCTAAACTGCTGCACCTTTTATCAGTCAGTGGTAGTGAGCGCTCTCCTCTATGCTGTGGTCTGTTGGTGCAGCATCAGTAAGAAGAACATCTCCTGCCTGAATAAGATCATTAAAAAGGCTGGGTGGGTCAGTGGTGGGACTGAAGCTGGCTCCAGTGGAATAGATGGTTGAGCAGAGGACTCTGTCCCGGTTCAAGGCAATTATGAACAATGCCTCACACTGTCTACAGGAGGCCTTCAGAGAGAGGAGGAGCACGTTCAGCAGCAGACTGCTGTCTCAGCGCTGCTCCACAGACAGACTGAGGATGTCCTTTGTGCCTCGTGCCATTAGACTGGACAACACTCTGACCGAGCAAGAGAGTCCTGTGTCTTTTATATTTATATAACTTTATATGTTTTGCAACTGACAGACTGTTTTTAATGTAATGTTACTGTATTTTAGTCATTTATTTGTTGTGTGACCGATGTGTTTGTGAACAGCGGGTCAAATGTCATTTCCTTCGGGATTAATAAAGTTCTTATCTATCTATCCATCCAAACTTGCTATGTGGTCTTCAGACCTCATTGTGAGGATGCAGATAGCAGATGTGAAACGGGTGCTTTGGTTAAACACTGGACGTTTTTTGAAAATGCTGAGCTCATCAGTACCGTCGTGCCAAGGTTTTAGCTAAATCCAACCTACTGTCTTCACCAGACAAACAGCTGAACTAACGGTTTGTTTATCGCCGCTTAAACAGGAAGACAAAGAAACAAGGAAGCAGAAAGAGCCAACTTGGGGAATATTAGCTAAACGATTTAAAGAAGCACATGGCTCCTCCTCCCTCGTTACTCCCATCCAGTAAACACGCTCGCCGTCAGTGTTGGGGAAAGTAACTTTGGAAAGTTACTTCATTAGTTAGTCTATACAGTTATATTTTACAGTTACTTCTTACATTTGTTATGTGTCGGACGCAGCTCGGAGAACCGACCAGCGTTTGAAGGACCCAGTATGAAATAAGCAGAGCACGGTACAAAGGCTAACTGAATTTAATACATAACAGTGATGTGACACAAAAACAACAAAAGAGTGTACGGTCTGGCGTGGTGGTGATACGGTGCGCTCCCAGCAGCGCTAACGGTCCGGAGCCAGAAGCCGTTCGGACCCAAGGACCCCGCCGACACCCCCCAGGTGGCCGCAACAAACCGAGTCTGTGAAAGAAGGAACCATTATGTGAGTCCACACTCTACACACAGAGAGACCACTCAAAGGTGTACATAAACAGCAAACACTTCCTGGCTTAATTACTAATCAGCTTCCCAACCTGCAGGCATGGAACATCCAGTTCACAAAACTCCACTGCAGTGGAAGCCGATACATGACTAACGTACAGCTCAATATAATAAGGTGTGAGGGACACCACATTTACTGACTGTATAAACGTTAGTCACAAAATCTAACGTACCTCAGGAAGTGTGCTGACGAGCGTGAGACCTCACCCCCTCCTCTTTCACAGACCGTGCATCAAACCCTGGACGTTCTCTGCATCCACTGATGATGAGATGGCTCCCGAGACGACGATCTCACCCATCTGGTCACAAGGTCGAGTCTCTGGCAAATACACACTGTATACTCCAGTCTTAAATGCCACCATGTTCCAATCCATATAGATGCACCACAGCTGTGAGTCCTGACGAGCCGCAGGTGATCAGGGTGAGGTCCTGATAACCTCAGCAACACAGCCACTCAGTCCCAAATGCAAGCCACCTGGAAGGAAAAACAAAAGACAGAAACAAAAAGGCAGCCAGGCCCCCCAGCCATACAACAGTACCCCACCCTCACGGGAAGCCTCCCGGCGACCACACAAACCTGGCCCAGGAGAAACACCCCCCTCCAGGGACCATGGCTGGAAACCGCATCTGCATTCGTCTTCCAACAGAATGGTTGATGTCCTCTGGCTGCATCCTTGCCTTTGTTTCAGTCAGTCACTTAGCACAGGTGTGGCCAGGAGTTCTTAAACCTGTGCGGTCAGCCTTTATCCAACCATGTGCGGTCATTAGTCATAAAACAAAAAAGACAAACACAAACAACCAAACCACCCCCCCCTCCCCAGGGGACCGTCTTATCAAACCCCGGGATGAGGAGAAAAGAAAAACCCCAAACTTAAGCTTACAAATAAAAGCGCTAAAACCCCCCCCCCCCCCCCCAAATGACATGTAGGGACCAACACCCCCCAGAGGACTTCCCGCCAGCTCCAGGAGTAATAACCACAGCCGAGGTCCCTCTGGGATCCAACGTCACCCACGGGGACTCCCAGCGCCTCCCAGAGGACCACTCGTCAACCCCAGGAGACGCCTCCCCTCATGACCAACGGACCCAGCCCCGGCCATCTATGGCTAGAAGGACCCACAGCCCTTTCCCCCCCAGAGGACACCACAGTCAAACCCTGAGGGCGGAAACTGGGGGGAAAAACAAGAAGAGAGGAAAAAAAAATATACAAACAAAACAACCCCAACCCCACCCCCTTGGCGCAGTGGAAACTGAAAGCACGTCCAGTGTCACCAACCGTGACTATACCCCAGAAGCCAACCGGGAGGAGTGGAACAGCGGTTATGGCAAACGGCACAAAACGGCACCACTCCTACGACTTCTACACCAGCCACTAGCTGCGGGTATATCCCACTGCCCCAAACCTCAGCCACGCCGATGGCAGACGGCCAAAGGCGTGCTGAAGCCGGAGGTGGAACAGGGAATCAAAAAACACCCCCCCCCCCCCCAGGTGCAGAGGTTACCCGGGAAACGCCCAGTATAACCAAACTGCACCACTCCAGCAACGCTGACACTACGGCTCACCCGGCTGGAGCCAGAGAAGAAGAGAGGGAAGAAAAAGAAAATACACACCTGTTCTAACTTAAGAGCTTAATGGTAATGTGACTAAGTCACCAAAAGAGGGAGCCAAAGTGCTAAAAATGAAAAAACCCCCTTTGGTGACAGAAAACAAACGAGCTGCATCTCCGTGCGCAGCTGTGTGCAACCCACAACCAAAATGTGCTCAACTAAATAACGCCGGAGCTGATACAACAGACGCAGTAGTTATCTTTATCCGGGGAAACGGGGCTACAACTGTAACACAGGAAGCTCAGCGACCTGTGCCACAGAGCTCCGCCGTGCGCGTGCACCCATTACAGACACACTCTTGCAGCTCCCGTTTAAACCTCTTATCCGGTTGGAGCGTGACGCCACCATGTTCCAATCCATATAGATGCACCACAGCTGTGAGTCCTGACGAGCCGCAGGTGATCAGGGTGAGGTCCTGATAACCTCAGCAACACAGCCACTCAGTCCCAAATGCAAGCCACCTGGAAGGAAAAACAAAAGACAGAAACAAAAAGGCAGCCAGGCCCCCCAGCCATACAACAACATTTACTTCATTAGCAGCTGCGGACACCTTGTCGGCAGCTGCTGAATGTAATTAATAAAGTTACTCATAATCTAATTTGGTTATTTTTAAGATTTAGTAATCAGAAAAGTAACTATTAGTTACTTTGCTGATTAGTTACTTTTCTGATTGCTCAATTTTACGAGTAACGAAGTTAGATTACTCGTTACCTTATTAGTTACATTACTTATTAGTTGCAAGTTTTCTGCAGATTCTAATAAAGTAACTGCATAAAGCACCTGTATAAAGCAACTAAAAAAGTAACTAAAAAAGTAACTTGTCAAAGTTACTTTCCACAACACTGCTCGCCGTCCCTGTTCATCACAAGCAGCACATCTGGAGTGACGATGGCACATCGCAGAGTGAGTCGCCGAGCAGCAAAAAGACTGACAGCCCTCTCCTATTTATGGGTTACCACGGCAACGCATCCATCAATCACACCTCGCAGCGATGGCCTGACCCACGCTTTCTGCCAGAGAGCTGAGCTGCACAGACGAAGCCTTTTCAATTTACATGCTGAAACACACACACACACACACACACACACACACACACACACACACACACACACACACACACACACACACACACACACACACACACACACACACACACACACACACACACACACACACACACACACACACACACACACACACAGATGCTGGCTGACAGTAGTACTCTGAAGTACAACAGTGTACATTTCTAAGTACTTTTTTGTACTCTTGTCATCAGTAAACTGTGAGAAAAAGAGTTGAATTTAATAAAGGTTTGTGTCCAAGCCGACTTAAAACTGTAACTTGTCTGAACTTGAAAGGATAAGATGAGGCAACTTTAGCTGACACAGTGTCGTCTGTGTGGATTTGTGCTGAATGTTGTGTATTCTGGGTAAAACTGTGTCATTGATTTTGTGATTTCTGTTTTTGTTTTCTTTAATAAATCTAATTTTCTTAAGTCAGATTGAATTATATCTTGAAATTTCAGTTTTATGATCAGTTTATTTTAAATAACATTATCAACCTATGTCCAACTAGTTTTAAAACTGTGAACGTCTTGTAGATTATGAACTTACTAAAATATGAACGTGTAAAAACCACATTTTAATGCTGAACATACTGAAAAAATAATGAAGTATTTTTAAGGTCTAGAAGCACAATGGCACACCGCTGAAAGGCCTTGATTCAAAGCAACCCTCTGTTATATTTCCAGCTGAAGAGCAGTTTATTTCCATGTTACTATGCATGAATCCATAAAAGTTACAAACTATGTGTGTGTGTGTGTGTGTGTGTGCTGTTGAAATCACAGACTGTATGTTGTGCAAGCAAACAAAAACAAACAGAAAACCTAATTAAATTGCTTCAAATAGTAACACTCAGTTAAATAAAGTGTTGGGGTCTGTCCCCTGTCTGTGTCTTATGTATGTTGTCATTGTGTTCGGTCCTGTGCCCGTAACAGTCGTGCCGTTTCCCTCTTTTGCTACTCTTTTGCAGTCTTGTATTGCACTTTGGTTTTCTGTCTTTTCTTCCTTGGTTTTATATTTGCTTACACTGAAAAAAGTGAAACACAGTGCACTTCATTCAAAGTACTTATTTACATTGGTCTAATGGAAAATTGTGGTTTCCAGCTTAAATCTGCTGGAATCACTTTACAAAATAATAAATACACATTGTGAGAAACTAAAAAAATTAGCTGTAACAAATGACATCAATTTTTTAAAGTTGATCCAAAGTAGCATTTTTTTTCAGTGTATTTTATGGTTCTCCTTTTAGTTTAAGTATGTTGGTATGGTTTGTTTGCTACTCACTCCCAGAAGTCCTTGGGGTTTGTGGCACACTGGGTGTGACCAGACGCCACAAATTCACGTCAGTCGCGTGGCGACAGATGCAGCACCATCACCCGGTGTGTCGCTCTGCTTTCGCTGCGAAAATTTGCCCCAGTGTGTCATCAAATAGGAGGAGCAACCATTCCGCTCGCTGGCTCCAGATGTCAGTCAAGTTAACATGGCGGACCTTGATCACACGGAGCAAGTTGTTGTGGAAAGCTGACAAACGTCATGAGATGTTCCCAATACAGGGAGTATCATTATTTGCTGCAGGAGCTGCATCTGGATGATAACCGCTTTCAGAGGTTCTTCCACCTCTGCAGGACCGAGTTTGAGGACCAACTGTCCCGTTCACACGCACACATGTAAACAATTAAAAAAAAAAAACTCTGCTGCCTGCTGTGGGGCTGCTGCTCGCTCTTCCCCAAAAAACTGTCATAATTGTGAAATAAAGGACAAAAGGGACTTAATTCCAGCTGCTACCAGAGACAGGACATGTTCACATCCCACTCAGTCAAACTCCAGACATCTCCACATCACTACATATTCAGTTCCTGATTGGTCATCGCGGCGCGACAAGTCAAAAAAGTTCAAATTTTTCAACTTGGGGAGGAGGGCAACGTGATGTGACAGAACGCAATATCGTGCCACAAATGCGCCAATCGCTCAAAATCGCTTCACTTGTGTTGTTTCATTCGCGTCCATCGTGTCGCTTGGCGCCACAATGTGTCCTTCCATAGGGATTACATGGCAACCTGTCGCTGCTGTTGCTGCTGTCGCTTGCGTTGCACCCGGTGTGAACGCGGCATTAGTCAGTTTCTGTGTGTCTTTGTCACCCGGTCTCCCCCACACAGCTGCTCCTCATCTCCTAATCACACCACCTGTCATTCATCACTATTTAGGACAGGCCTGTTCCCCTTTGAGTTGTCAGATTATTCTTTGACACCCCTGGTTTGTTAACTACTCGTGACATCCTTGTATTGTTTGCCTCTCATCGTTCCCTGAATGTCTGCTGCTACAGTACCGCTGTGTTTGCTCTGTCAGTTTGTTGGACTGCAACACTGGTAATTAACCACCTTTGTTTTGGCTTTATTTCCTGTGTGGTTACTGAATGCATCACCTATTGCCTTCATTCTGAAACTGCTCTCACAACAGAATGCAGCATTAAGTTTGTTCAAATTAATGAGTTTGTGTAAATACTACTTGTTAAATTAATTTGGATAAACTTAACTCATCTGAGTGTTACTAGTTGAAGCACATTATTGAGTTGTCCAACAACTCTCATTATTTTATTTATTTATTTATTTT
The DNA here is from genome assembly GCF_902500255.1 of Thalassophryne amazonica. Taxonomy (NCBI): domain Eukaryota; kingdom Metazoa; phylum Chordata; class Actinopteri; order Batrachoidiformes; family Batrachoididae; genus Thalassophryne; species Thalassophryne amazonica. Next base: position 120,866,241 of record NC_047109.1, read on the forward strand.
TTGGTGTCAGGGAGAAACAAGAAAAAAAAATAAATCCAAAAAGACTATTATTTTATTTCTGACTGTGGGCTAAATGTTGCAAACCTGCACTTTCTTTTAAGTGTCTTTGTTATTTTTCAGTTTGTAGAAAGGTACATATGGGCTCTTCAGAGCTCACTGTTGTGGGTGGAATCTACCTACGAGCGCTCGTGTGGGCAGAAGGATTCCCAGACGCTTTCTAAATACAGATGCTGATTCAGTCCTTATGATCTGGATGCACCTCAAGAAGTTAATTATCACATTCTGACATTATAAGTGAGGGAATTTCAGATTCATTTTTCTCTACAGCTTCAAATCTGAAGACTGCACACTAATAAAAATCAGACAGGATGTCGTCCACACGTTAAACTGGGCAAATCTGTCACTTTGACTCCTCGGAGTGCTGCTCTGGTTTGTAATTTGGTCTCAAGCACAAACAGAACTAAGCCAAAAAAAAAAAAAAAAACCCTAATGATTTTAGTTTTTGAATACCTTGTTGGTGATTTTGTTTAATTTTTGTATTTTTTTTAAATGACAGAACGACATGACCCACTTTACAGTCACGTGAACAGCCTAAAATATAAATATATTAAACTTGTTGAAACAGTTTTTCCTCAAATGTTTGCTGCTTTTTTTTAAAGTTGCTTAGAGCTGGTTCAGAGTAGTCCACTGAATTGTATAAATTAATAAAGCCATCTTTTCTTAGTTCTTTGTTTGGTTTTTTGTTTTAACCAGGTCACTATTAGTTTAAATAAATGTAAAACATTTCAAAACAGCAGGGGGCGATCATGAGGGTTGAGCTGAAATATGTTTCACAAATGTCTTAGCACACGTTGCTATTTAAACGATCAGCACAAACCAGGGTGCAACGTGCCACATTATTCAGGAGCGTTTTGCAGGCAGATCATAAAATCATCTTATGGCCAAGAACGTGGCACATGTTCATCTCCAGATTAGTGCAGGTGAACTTTCTATTTACAGAACTTGAGCACTGGGTGTAAAAATGACAATGGTATTGGGTGGAAACTCTTAACACTCACATTGTACTTTCTGCCACTTAGCGCCGGGTGGAAAATAGAACCCAGATCTCAAATGAAACACAAAAGAAGCAAATCACCACATTTGATGAGGTGATTCAAGTAAAAAATGTCAAAGCCATCAGCACTGAACGTAACGGCGTCCCGTCACGTCCAAACGGCGCCCCCTCGCTCTGTCCCACCAGGCAGCCTGTGTGTGCAGACCAGAGTTCAGGCATGTCGCCTCCAACTGAGCTCCACATCGATTCGTTGTTGGTCAACAAACAGCAGGATGCTACAGGTGGATCAATGCGCTTCACATGCCTTCCAGCCTCCCAGCATGCCTTTCTGTCTGCGGAGCAAAGGCCTGGCCGTCACTGCTAAACCTTCTGACTGAAGGATTTTGTTGGGAAAGTGTAGGAACACGGACCCACAACAGGGGGCGCAAATGAACGGACAATGGAGTAAGTCAAATAACAACGCTTTACTGTTGTGAATGTGCACAACGAATACAACCAATCACAGAAATGGACAACAGTCAATTTACAAAAGTGTCGTGTGGGCAGGCTCGAAGATAGGAGACGCCTCTCCAAGGTAAGACCGGTACCACACGGCTTCCTCCGCCACAGGACCCCGGGTATACTGGAGCCGCCAAGTCCCGAACTCCCAGGTGGCCACTGCCTCCGCGTGTCGGACCTGGTACTGCTGGCGAGGAACAAAAACACAATTAAAGGTGGGCGCGTTTGCACCCAGTAATCCACACAGCAGGAAAGCTACCTCCACCTCTCGTTGGAAAAAAAGGTCTGTTATCACTCACAAAAGTCACAAAAGGTTACTGTCAAGCAGTCAGCTGAGACTATTACCTTCCAGGTAGAACGATATCTCGGCAATGAGGTGGAGATGCCGTCCTGCTGATATACCCCACTGATGATTGCCGTCAGCTGTCTCAGGTGATGGGTGACAGCTGTCACCGAGGCTGCTCCCGTGAGGCGGCGGCGCCCTCTGGTGCCTGGAGCCCGCACTCCAGGCAGGGCGCCCTCTGGTGGTGGTGGGCCAGCAGTACCTCCTCTTCAGCGGCCCACACAACAGATTTAGAATTTTTTTAAGTGTTTCTAAGTGAATGAAAGTTAAATTTGTCATGAATTAATTTTTAGAATAGAAGAAATACGAGGGCTGTCCATAAAGTATAGGTCCTTTTTATTTTTTTCTAAAACTATATGGATTTCATTCATATGTTTTTACGTCAGACATGCTTGAACCCTCGTGCGCATGCGTGAGTTTTTCCACGCCTGTCGGTGACGTCATTCGCCTGTGAGCACTCCTTGTGGGAGGAGTCGTCCAGCCCCTCGTCGGAATTCCTTTGTCTGAGAAGTTGCTGACAGACTGGCGCTTTGTTTGATCAAAACTTTTTCTAAACCTGGTTAAGCTGGTTTTTGGTGAAAATTTTAACGGCTGATGAGAGATTTTGAGGTGATACTGTCACTTTAAGGACTTCCTATGGAGTGAGACATCGTGCAGCGCTCTCAGGCGGCGTCATCAGCCTGTTTCAAGCTGAAAACCTCCACATTTCAGGCTCTATTGATCCAGGACGTCGTGAGAGAACAGAGAAGTTTCAGAAGAAGTCGGTTTCAGCATTTTATCCGGATATTCCACTGTTAAAGGAGATTTTTTTAATGAAAGACGTGCGGACAGGTCGAGAGAGAAACAGGCTGACGACGGCGGCTGAGAGCGCTGCGCGACGTCTCGCACCGTGGGAAGTCCTTAAAGCGACAGTATCACCTCAAAATCTCTCATCAGCCGTTAAAATTTTCACCAAAAACCAGCTTAATTTTTCGAACCGTGTCCACTTCGATGTGTCTCACAGGTTTAGAAAAAATTTTGATCAAACAACGCGCCAGTCTCTCAGCAACTTCTCAGACAAAGGAATTCCGACGAGGGGCTGGACGACTCCTCCCACAAGGAGTGCTCACAGGCGAATGACGTCACCGACAGGCGTGGAAAAAGTCACGCATGTGCACGAGGGTTCAAGCATGTCTGACGTAAAAACATATGAATGAAATCCATATAGTTTTTGAATAAAATAAAAAGGACCTATACTTTATTGACAGACCTCGTACATAAACAGGACAAAAAAAAATGCCTTTAAAGTGTTGTTAATTACTGTCAGTGTCATTGTGAGGTGGAATCTTCCACTGAAAGACACTTTTTAATGGTTATATCTTCAGAGAATCTTCATGTTTAGGACACACTGTAACATATCGTACGTCCAGCCTCATCACTATGAAACTTTTTTAGAAATCCTCTGAGGTGTCTGACGTCTCTGAAGTCTGAGTTTGTCACAAGTTTGAACAATGTCAAGTTGCTGCATCACAAATTTGAAGGAAGTGTGTCATGAATATTCATCAGTCTTTTTTTTCTTTTTAAATACTGGCCTGCAGCGGACGTTCATAAACCATATCTATCGTTTTATATTGTTTTTGGTTCTGTGCATCTGAATTCGTCTCTCTTCAATATATCTGTACAGCTTCAAATCCCAACATGGCACCATGCCTGAGGAAGATCTAGATCTTAACCCCCACCCCCATGAGCAAGCACACTGATTACAGGAAGAAACCTGAAGCAGAGCAGGTTCCGTGGGGGGAACAAAACAAAGCAGAAGAGTGACTGAAATGTTGCAGCTCAACAAATTCAATCAATCAATCAATCAATCAATTTTTTTATATAGCGCCAAATCACAACAAACAGTTGCCCCAAGGTGCTTTATATTGTAAGGCAAGGCCATACAATAATTATGTAAAACCCCAACGGTCAAAACGACCCCCTGTGAGCAAGCACTTGGCTACAGTGGGAAGGAAAAACTCCCTTTTAACAGGAAGAAACCTCCAGCAGAACCAGGCTCAGGGAGGGGCAGTCTTCTGCTGGGACTGGTTGGGGCTGAGGGAGAGAACCAGGAAAAAGACATGCTGTGGAGGGGAGCAGAGATCGATCACTAATGATTAAATGCAGAGTGGTGCATACAGAGCAAAAAGAGAAAGAAACAGTGCATCATGGGAACCCCCCAGCAGTCTACGTCTATAGCAGCATAACTAAGGGATGGTTCAGGGTCACCTGATCCAGCCCTAACTATAAGCTTTAGCAAAAAGGAAAGTTTTAAGCCTAATCTTGAAAGTAGAGAGGGTGTCTGTCTCCCTGATCTGATTCCCCATTTACATGAACAAATTGTAATCTATTAGACAAATATGATTCAAACCACCGCAGCGCAGTGCCTTTAATACCTATGGCATGCTCTAATCTCTGTAATAAAATTTTATGGTCAACAGTATCAAAAGCAGCACTGAGGTCTAACAGAACAAGCACAGAGATGAGTCCACTGTCCGAGGCCATAAGAAGATCATTTGTAACCTTCACTAATGCTGTTTCTGTACTATGACGAATTCTAAAACCTGACTGAAACTCTTCAAATAGACCATTCCTCTGCAGGTGATCAGTTAGCTGTTTTACAACTACCCTTTCAAGAATTTTTGAGAGAAAAAGAAGGTTGGAGATTGGCCTATAATTAGCTAAGACAGCTGGGTCAAGTGATGGCTTTTTAAGTAATGGTTTAATTACTGCCACCTTAAAAGCCTGTGGTACATAGCCAACTAACAAAGATAGATTGATCATATTTAAGATCGAAGCATTAAATAATGGTAGGGCTTCCTTGAGCAGCCTGGTAGGAATGGGGTCTAATAAACATGTTGATGGTTTGGATGAAGTAACTAATGAAAATAACTCAGACAGAACAATCGGAGAGAAAGAGTCTAACCAAATACCGGCATCACTGAAAGCAGCCAAAGATAACGATACGTCTTTGGGATGGTTATGAGTAATTTTTTCTCTAATAGTTAAAATTTTGTTAGCAAAGAAAGTCATGAAGTCATTACTAGTTAAAGTTAATGGAATACTCAGCTCAATAGAGCTCTGACTCTTTGTCAGCCTGGCTACAGTGCTGAAAAGAAACCTGGGGTTGTTCTTATTTTCTTCAATTAGTGATGAGTAGAAAGATGTCCTAGCTTTACAGAGGGCTTTTTTATAGAGCAACAGACTCTTTTTCCAGGCTAAGTGAAGATCTTCTAAATTAGTGAGACGCCATTTCCTCTCCAACTTACGGGTTATCTGCTTTAAGCTACGAGTTTGTGAGTTATACCACGGAGTCAGGCACTTCTGATTTAAGGTTCTCTTTTTTAGAGGAGCTACAGCATCCAAAGTTGTCTTCAATGAGGATGTAAAACTATTGACGAGATGCTCTATCTCACTTACAGAGTTTAGGTAGCTACTCTGCACTGTGTTGGCATATGGCATTAGAGAACATAAAGAAGGAATCATATCCTTAAACCTAGTTACAGCGCTTTCTGAAAGACTTCTAGTGTAATGAAACTTATTCCCCACTGCTGGGTAGTCCATCAGAGTAAATGTAAATGTTATTAAGAAATGATCAGACAGAAGGGAGTTTTCAGGGAATACTGTTAAGTCTTCTATTTCCATACCATAAGTCAGAACAAGATCTAAGATATGATTAAAGTGGTGGGTGGACTCATTTACTTTTTGAGCAAAGCCAATAGAGTCTAATAATAGATTAAATGCAGTGTTGAGGCTGTCATTCTCAGCATCTGTGTGGATGTTAAAATTGCCCACTATAATTATCTTATCTGAGCTAAGCACTAAGTCAGACAAAAGGTCTGAAAATTCACAGAGAAACTCACAGTAATGACCAGGTGGACGATAGATAATAACAAATAAAACTGGTTTTTGGGACTTCCAATTTGGATGGACAAGACTAAGAGTCAAGCTTTCAAATGAATTAAAGCTCTGTCTGGGTTTTTGATTAATTAATAAGCTGGAATGGAAGATTGCTGCTAATCCTCCTCCTCGGCCCGTGCTACGAGCATTCTGGCAGTTAGTGTGACTCGGGGGTGTTGACTCATTTAAACTAACATATTCATCCTGCTGTAACCAGGTTTCTGTTAGGCAGAATAAATCAATATGTTGATCAATTATTATATCATTTACCAACAGGGACTTAGAAGAGAGAGACCTAATGTTTAATAGACCACATTTAACTGTTTTAGTCTATGGTGCAGTTAAAGGTGCTATATTATTTTTTTCTTTTTGAATTTTTATGCTTAAATAGATTTTTTGCTGGTTATTGGTGGTCTGGGAGCAGGCACCGTCTCTACGGGGATGGGGTAATGAGGGGATGGCAGGGGGAGAGAAGCTGCAGAGAGGTGTGTAAGACTACAACTCTGCTTCCTGGTCCCAACCCTGGATAGTCACGGTTTGGAGGATTTAAGAAAATGGGGATGGGGTAATGAGGGGATGGCAGGGGGAGAGAAGCTGCAGAGAGGTGTGTAAGACTACAACTCTGCTTCCTGGTCCCAACCCTGGATAGTCACGGTTTGGAGGATTTAAGAAAATGGGGATGGGGTAATGAGGGGATGGATTCACATATAATCTAGTGTTCACAATGACGGCAAAACTGAGCAGACAACAAGGAGCTGATCAGAATCACCGTGAAATAGAGTGCATTATTACACAGATTTCCCATCAGCCCAACATGGACCATCATCCAGCAATGCAAGTTCCCAGGTTCAAAAATTACAATATAAGCTGCAGGCATATCGAAGGAAGGTCTCAGACACTCATATATGAGCGAACCGCTCCGCCCCAAATCGACATCCTAAATTATGTCATTCTGCTACTTCAATGCCAGAAATGCCCAAAACAGTCATTCCACAGCAGCAGACCCTCACATATACCAGCTTCAGGTCGAGGAACATTCAGTCCAGGTACAGGATCCCACCATCCACCTTAGGGCCCGGTCCCACTGGTGTTTAGAAAGATTTGCGTATGAATTGTGCACAATATTGGTGTATATTTGCCAAACATCTGCAATATCCATGAAACATGCTTGTATGAGTCGGCCGACAGCCACACACATCCACAATTATCCTGGCACGTTTTCCGTTGCCAGGATTTTTGAGCTGCACAAAATTTTGGTTGTGGATGACATCCGCCTTACATACTCCATACATACTCAATCTATGCGCTGTATATCCACCGTTATCCGCTGATATCTGCAACTGATGTGGTATTTGCGGCTTGGCAGCGGACCAGGACAGTGTGTAAAAGATATTTTGCGTGCCCATCACATCCACATCACAAATTAAAATAATTTGTAGCAAATGCATACAGATTGGCCACGAATAAAGCGTTTTTATTACGTCTGCTTTGCATCTGATTTGGGAACAATTTGTGAAGGCATAACAAACACTTCACGTAAACCCAAAGTAGCATATAAATGTGGCAGAAATCGACATACCTGCCAGTCAGTGCCAGTCCAGCTGTGGAGACGTACAGATGTAGTTATGGATCCCAAAAGACGTGGTGTGATAGTTGCTGCCATCCAACAACATACCAATCAGGGGGTGGGGTGGGAGACCGGGCCCATGTGTTGCTGGAGGAGGTGGGGTGGGAGATGGAGCCCTCTCTTCTGCATCAGCGGCAGCTTTCTGCCTCTTCCTCCCCTGCTTCATTCATTTGGACATGTTGTCGCTGTGGTGTCGGTGTGAATAGTGATCCCGAAAGGCCTGAGTGCGCTTCTTTTATGACCACAATGCAGATGCTGGGAATGCGCAATACAACTGCTGTTTCCGCAACACGTGAGCAATGCATTCTCAAATACATTTGTAATACTGCCATGATAATCACAATGTGTCTGATCCGTGTCCTTAATACATGCGTTATACATCCGTGACAGTTCATCATATATTCACTATACATTATTAATATATCCGTAATTCATACTTGGGAATTTGTCATTTTTGGCCAATTTTGCTGCAGACAACAACAAACATCCGAATGTTGTATACTCAATTCATACACAATTAATCCTCTCCCCAGTGGGACTGGGCCCCCAGGAACATCGGGAAGATTGATTCACATCAATTACCTCCATCACATGCAGGACTGAGCAGAATCTGTTTTTACTGCTTCCTGTTAAAGTACCACTTTAAAATTACTGTTCCCAAACCAGTTAGAACAAAATTAAATACTAGTAAATAACATTCTATGTATTAAGGTTTCGTGACATAACAACATGAATCTTTTAGTGCAGTGGTTCTCAAAGTGTGGGACAGAGAGTCCCTCTGGTGGCACACAGAGTCAACCAAACAAACTCATGTTTTTATGTTGTAACTAAGTCAGCTGCTTTATTTCAAACAAGGTTAAGGTTAACTGAACAATTTCTCATGGAATCAACACAAACAAATGGAGCAGATGATTCATAATGACATCCATCTCCGCTGAAAGCAAAGTGAACTGAAGCAATGCTTCATAAGAGTTGGGTTCAGCCATAGAGGTATATAATAGAAATGTAACAATATGTACGAGGTCTGTGAGAAAAGTAACGGACCTTTTTATTTTTTCAAAAACTATATGGATTTGATTCATATGTTTTTACATCAGACATGCTTGAACCCTCGTGCACATGAGTGAGTTTTTCCACGCCTGTTGGTTGCGTCATTGGCCTGTGGGCAGACTTTGAGTGAGCACTGCTCCACCCCTCTCGTTGTTGTTTCATTGCGAGGAAATGGCGGAATGATTTGGGCTTTTTTCCATCAGAATTTTTTCAGAAACTGTTAGAGACAGGCAGCTGGAAACCATTAGAAAAATTTATCTGGCTTTCAGTGAAAATTTTATGGGCTTCACAGAGAATAAGGAGTGTTACTACAGCTTTAAGGACGGCCCACAATGGCGCACGGCGCGCCGCGCTCCGAGCGGCCATCGAGAGGCAGAAAACACCACATAATTTCTCAATGGATGGCTGTGTGGAGCCGGGACCGTCGTGTGCAATTTCTCTGGTTATCACAAAAGCTGGACATCA
>NC_047109.1:120875295-120947433 GCF_902500255.1 Thalassophryne amazonica
GAGGAGACAGAGCAGGAGGCGACCAGATGACCAGAGAGACGAGGAGAGAGAGAGAGAGAGAGAGAGAGAGAGAGAGACAGAGACAGAGACAGAGAGAGACAGAGAGAGAGAGAGAGAGAGAGAGAGAGAGAGAGACAGAGACAGAGACAGAGAGAGACAGCGAGACAGAGAGAGACAGAGAGAGAGAGAGACAGAGACAGAGCAGGAGTTAGGTGAGGGGGGACATGATGGAAAACAAGGAGAAGGAGCAAAGAGGAGGACAGAGAACATCTCTAAAAATGACATTTGGAAACAGGATTTAAACTCTCATATGTGCAAAATGACAACTTTTGGAAAGTGTTTTTCTTTTTCTGAAAACTACCTCAGTTTTGGACCCGAACAGGATTCAGTCTCAGGTTCAGGCCAATGTGCACAAAGCTACTTAGGAAACTATTAGTGTGCAAAATATAAAAAAAAAAATCTCAACATGCTATTTTCATTTTCCATTTTAAGCTGCATTTTCCTCCATTTAAAACTGGACTTACTGGATTTTGCATGTGAATCTTCATACACTCTCTGTGTGATTCATGCTGCAGCCACGCCCACTTTCACGTAATCAGCTCATCTTAAGTCTGTACACGGTGTAAGATATACTTCGTCGTTGTGTTTCGCTGTCTTTGCACCTCCAGCTGCAGATGCTTTGTTGTGTTATCTGCGAGCTGCAACGCGTGAAAGAATAAGCAGCTGCTGCACAGTGCAGCGCTCAGGTGACTTTGGTGAAATAAACAGAAGCTTCCAAATAAATCCCAAAAAGAACCTGTGAGTGCTCGCCTGTGTTGTGCAGGGAGGCAGCGTCAGACAGGAGAGGAGCAGGTGAGGAGCGGGTAAGGAGCGGGAGTCTGGCTGCGTCTACATATGTAAAGCAGCAGGGAGGCAGCAGCGTGTCAGGTGGAGGCTCGGGCCAACCTGAGCTCCTCTCTGCTCCCCACGACACATCAATCATCCACAACAGGGCCGTCACGGCCGCACGGCGTGCCCTGCAGCACATGAGCACAGAACAACACAAACATGTGTGGCACTGCAGCACATCCAAAAACACACATACAGCCGAGTCCAGAAGTATCTGGACAAATTCTGCAATTTGCCTCAGAACACCATCACAGCAAATGGTGAAAAGAATCAAGAAAGAAGTGCCTGGAGTGCAGGGGTTCAAGAAAAATATCACCTTAACCATTTTGGAATTATGGTGGTGCTATGCAGTGGACTGCTACAGAAAAAAATTGATCAACTCCAGGATCCCACCTCCCTCTTGCCTTACGGCAAAAATGTCACATCTTTGAAAGAAAATCGTTCCCTGTGCCACTCCAGTGGTCTTGGTGGTTTCCCTCACTTGTGTTCTTGCACAGTCAGTTTTTGGGAACTGGCTCCGTAACAACAGAATCACAGAAACACATCCAAACATATCGACACATCAAAACAAATGCAAGTGCACGGACTAACAACAAACAGCGGACATGAACATACAACACACTGCTTCACACGTTAGATAACACAAAGTGCACACGCACACAACCGTCTGCACGTGCAGTCGCACTTTGTCTCCCTCCCAGAGTCACACAAAGTGAGCAGACACACAAAAACAGGTATGCTGTGCCCACAGGGTGTCATCTGTGACAGGTGCCAACACACAGTGTGTGATGTTTACACGGAGAATCCCAAACACATGCACGCATGCACACACACACACATGCACGCACGCGCACGCGCGCACACACACACACACACACACACACACACACACACACACACACACACACACACACACACACACACACACACACACACACACACACACACACACACCAAAGAGGAGAAATGCCCACGAAGGGCCACTCAGATCACTTGATCTCCCTGAACTCATTATCCATGCAGATTTATGCAAATGTATGCACCTCTAGAAAGCCACCTTGGGCCAGAGCGAGTGAGTGAGTGTTTGTGGGGTGAGAGAAGATGTTTGTGAAGCTGTGAGTGCGTTTCTACTGCAGCATCGAGGCTTCTCCCCCAGGATGTCTGCTAACGTGAAGCTCCGTCTGAGCTGTGCTACAGAAACGCATCAGTATTTTTACATTTGTTGAACGATGGCTGTAAAAAAAATCAACAGAATTTTTGAATTTAAAATCCAGAATTCTTGATGTAAAAGAGAGCATGAAGTAGTGGCCTGATGCATCAAGGAAACATCACACATCTGTTTCTGAATGTGATTCTACATCATCAAATCAAAATCAAATCAATTTTATTTATATAGCACCAAATCACAACAAACAGTTGCCCCAAGGCGCTTTATATTGTAAGGCAAGGCCATACAATAATTACAAGTAAGCCTGCAGTCTGAGATCGAAGCGCTCTATAGGGGTGATATGGTACTACGAGGTCCCTAAGATAAGATGGGACCTGATTATTCAAAACCTTATAAGTAAGAAGAAGAATTTTAAATTCTATTCTAGAATTAACAGGAAGCCAATGAAGAGAGGCCAATATGGGTGAGATATGCTCTCTCCTTCTAGTCCCCGTCAGTACTCTAGCTGCAGCATTTTGAATTAACTGAAGGCTTTTTAGGGAACTTTTAGGACAACCTGATAATAATGAATTACAATAGTCCAGCCTAGAGGAAATAAATGCATGAATTAGTTTTTCAGCATCACTTTGAGACAAGACCTTTCTAATTTTAGAGATATTGTGCAAATGCAAAAAAGCAGTCCTACATATTTGTTTAATATGCGCTTTGAATGACATATCCTGATCAAAAATGACTCCAAGATTTCTCACAGTATTACTAGAGGTCAGGGTAATGCCATCCAGAGTAAGGATCTGGTTAGACACCATGTTTCTAAGATTTGTGGGGCCAAGTACAATAACTTCAGTTTTATCTGAGTTTAAAAGCAGGAAATTAGAGGTCATCCATGTCTTTATGTCTGTAAGACAATCCTGCAGTTTAGCTAATTGGTGTGTGTCCTCTGGCTTCATGGATAGATAAAGCTGGGTATCATCTGCGTAACAATGAAAATTTAAGCAATACCGTCTAATAATACTGCCTAAGGGAAGCATGTATAAAGTGAATAAAATTGGTCCTAGCACAGAACCTTGTGGAACTCCATAATTAACTTTAGTCTGTGAAGAAGATTCCCCATTTACATGAACAAATTGTAATCTATTAGACAAATATGATTCAAACCACCGCAGCACAGTGCCTTTAATACCTATGGCATGCTCTAATCTCTGTAATAAAATTTTATGGTCAACAGTATCAAAAGCAGCACTGAGGTCTAACAGAACAAGCACAGAGATGAGTCCACTGTCCGAGGCCATAAGAAGATCATTTGTAACCTTCACTAATGCTGTTTCTGTACTATGATGAATTCTAAAACCTGACTGAAACTCTTCAAATAGACCATTCCTCTGCAGATGATCAGTTAGCTGTTTTACAACTACCCTTTCAAGAATTTTTGAGAGAAAAGGAAGGTTGGAGATTGGCCTATAACTAGCTAAGATAGCTGGGTCAAGTGATGGCTTTTTAAGTAATGGTTTAATTACTGCCACCTTAAAAGCCTGTGGTACATAGCCAACTAATAAAGATAGATTGATCATATTTAAGATCGAAGCATTAAATAATGGTAGGGCTTCCTTGAGCAGCCTGGTAGGAATGGGGTCTAATAAACATCACTGCCAAAGCTGTGACATGTTGGTTGATTATCAAGACTCCTCAAAACACAGTTAACAAAGTGACCTTGACAACTTCAAGGACAATGTGTGAGAAAAGGGAAACCCAGTCAGTTTGACTGATGGTTCAGTGTCAGAAGCCGAGCCAAATGTTCAACAGAAGGACACCGACCAACGTCAACAACAAACCAAAAAACACTTCACATTCTAAGAAAAATAAAATGATTATTATATGATACTAGCTGGGGTACCTGGCGCTGCCCGGGCTAACCTGTTTTAGACATAAGCCAAATGTCAATCATTTTAATCAAAACAATTGCCCAACATTTGTTTTTGTAATGCTGATGTCTTATAAATATAATAGTTAATGGGCTAAAGTTTGTCCAGCAGAACTATAAGAGGTGGACTCCCCAAACTAAGTGGAAATTGTTGTGTGGGCCGCCAGAAGAGGAGGTACTGCTGGCCCACCACCAGAGGGCGCCCTGCCTGAAGTGCGGGCTTCAGGCGAGAGGGCGCTGCCGCCATGGACACAGCCGGGGGTGACAGCTGTCGCTCATTACCTCTTGACAGCTGTCACCCATCTACTCAACATCATCTCACTCCATAAAGACCAGACGTCATCTCCACCTCGTTGCCGAGATATCATACTTCATTGGAGGTAATATCCTCAGCCTTTGTGGAAATATTGAGAATCTGTTTATTGTGAGTGTTTGCAGGAGTTCCGGTCCTTTTGTGGAGGCTGTGCAATACGGCACTCTTTTTCCTCTGAGGACGCGCTGCAAGTTTTGAGTGAGAGGTGGAGGTGGCATTCCCACCGTTGTTGTTACTGGGTGTACACACACCCACACTTGACTGTCTTTGTTCTCGCCAGCAGTACCAGATCCGACAGTCGGGGACGGTGATCACCTGGGAATTCAGGACTTGGCAGCTCCAGTATTCACCAGGTTCTGGGGCGGCGGAAATCGTGTGGTTCCGGCTCTTCTCAGGACAGACGTCTTCTATCCTCGAGCCTGCCCACACGTCACCTCTGTGTATTGACTGTTATGATATTCTGTGATTGTCTGTATGTTCGTTGTGCACATTCACAACATTAAATTGTTACTTTTTGGCTCATCTATTGACCGTTCATTTGCGCCCCCTGTTGTGGGTCCGTGTCACTACACTTTCACAACAGGAAATACTTGGTTAAAAGAGAAACACATTTGAAGTCCTTCATGCAGACTTTGTTTTGCAATCAAATTTAGAACAAAATTACACACACAAAAAAGGTAGGTAACAGTAAATGTGAATATCAGTGAATCAAAATTGAGGTAGTGGTGTATTTCACTGTTTTTACATTGCAATTTTACAAACATAAAACGAATGTATTCAGACAGGAAGGCAAACCGGGTTGTACAGGACAGTCAGGTGCTTAACAGTTGAGAACATAAAGTAGCTGAAGGAAGGGATTAAATAAACAGAGATGGCCAACACATATACAGGGCTGGAAATTTGAATCTGCCTGGTTATACCCACAGCCGGCTATTTTGGGGGTAATTTTCAGTTCAACAACAAAAAATGGTACCAGTTTGTTCCCCATGTCACGAGGATTCAGAATATATCTAGTTTTTAGGGCTACATATTATAGTTTGGGAGTTTATCCCAGAAAGACAGACAGATGTAGCCCTTTATATATATAGATTTATTATGCTTTTTGGTAACAAGTTGTTATGATTAATTGATTTGTGGGACAAAGTAAATGCAGTCTTTCTTTCTTTCTTTCTTTCTTTCTTTCTTTCTTTCTTTCTTTCTTTCTTTCTTTCTTTCTTTCTTTCTTTCTTTCAGCGTGTAGTAAGCCTGGGGCCCATTCTCTACATGTTGCTTAAAAGATCCAGGATCATCTGTCTGATCCAAGATCTCCTAATCCTTGTAATGATAATCCGGTTTGTTTGGTTCTCCAGATCATAGAGAGAATTTGATTAAATGACACTGGTTTCAATCATCTGAGATGATTGTGTGTACATGTGGTCTTTGAGTACGGCAGTGATTCCCAAAGTGTGGGTCCTCTTATGGTTCAACAGGATATGGATGAAGGAACTGCCTTTGGTCGGCTTCGCACCCGTGTTTTCAACAACAGAGACCTTCGACATGAAGGTCCATGAACCATCCCTGGTTCTCAAGACCAGGCACCTAAGTGGCTCTACTCTATTCTATTCTACTCTTTTTTTTTAGATATTCAGTAGGGCTGAAACGATTACTTGAATAACTTGAATAATTCGATTACAAAAAATGATTGAGGCAAATTCTGTGCCTCTAAGCTTTGTTTAAACATTGTAGTACATATGCCAGGCCTGTGTGTGGCGCTGCAACGTCCCCAGAAAAACAACAGAAGAAGACTAGAGCATGCGCTCAGGCCGTGTAACAGCTAATAATAATTTAGCCCTTAAAGCTACCGCTTTCCAATGCAACACAGAGTAAAATAAAGCCTTTTAAGAGAAAGAGGCTCCACACTGATCATCTGAAACAGACTTAGTGCACATTTAAAGCAAAGCAGTGTGTTTGTCTGTTATTAAAAAACACACGTTCTGCTCCACGTGCTGACTGACATTGACCCGACGGCCGGGTTCCCACAGTCGAAACCGGCTGCTGTTCAGACTCGCACTAAGTGTTTCGCCTTTTCAATGCTTCACAAACATGATAACTGAAAACAAAAAACAAAAAAACAAAGTAACTGCGATGCTAAAAAAAAAAAGAACACTAACTACGAGGCTGCATGTTCAACCTCTTGCTGAAATGCATCTGCTGAATCGCAGAGAAACAGGGATAAAAAAAAATCACATAGGGATCCAGTCCACCAACCTTAAAAAAAAAACAACTCAAAATGGTTACATTTTACAAGTTGGGGAAAAAACAGAACAGAAAGCCACATCCCATCTCCATTTCAGCAAAATACCAACAGTTTGGCACAGGGACATTGTGCCATTGCTTAGGGAGAGCCCTGGACTATTGATGTTGTTTAAAAATGCAAAAGTACTTTTTATCCAGTAATTCGATTAATCGCCAGAATAATCAATAGAATACTCGATAACAAAAATAATCGATAGCTGGAGCACTAATACTTAGATATACCTTAGTATACACTAGTAGAGTTTGACTTTAGAATTGGAATATATTATAGAAGACATACCTTACTGAATTTTCATGAGACAAAACTCCTCATCTACAAAGCTGCTGTCCAGATCTGAAACCTGGACCACCTACTGAAGCCACCTGAAGACTCTTGAGCAACTCCACCAACTCTGCCTGAGGAGTGTCCTCTGCTTCAGGTGGGAAGACCACCACGCCAACATCAGCATCCTGACTGAAGCAGAGCTCTAGAGCATCGAGTGTGTCATCATCAAGAACCAGCCTTGATGGCTGGATCATATCCTTAGAATGGATGTCAGCCAACTTCCCAAGCAGATCTTCTACTTCCAGCTGAGGAAATGAAAACAGTCCAGAGGAGAGCAGAAGAAAGGTTAGGAGGACCTCCTGAAGCACAACCTCAAGAGCTGCTCCATCAACTGGAAGAACTGAGAAGAACAAGGGAGGGGCTGAGCCAGCTGGCGAGCAATGACCCACACATCTGGTTGAAAAGAGCTGCATTTTGAAATCAGTGTCACATTGACTGTTGGTTCCTCCTGTCCAGTAGTTGGTGCTGTGTACGACAAAAAGTTCGAATCCACCTTAGTAGAAGAAGAAAAATGTTTGCCTCAGATTTGAACTGAACATGTCGTTTGAAGTTATATTGAAGTTATATTAGTGAGAAAACTATCGTATTTTATGCCAAAAATGAGGTCCAGGTTGTTAAAAGCTGCATTCCTCCTTTAATTCGGGTTACCTTATATATGTGTATGTCTCCAGTGATTTTTAAACAAGCAGGCAACTGTTGATTAAATAACCTCTTAATTTTGCTGTCTGAAGGACTTAATTAACCTATTAATTTTGCTTTCTGAGTGATACCAGGATGATGCATTTCACTTAAAAATACACCTGCCACAAAGTGTTTCTCATCTGCATTCAAAAGTATTGGAACACTTGGTATTTCACACATTTTAATTTGTTTATTCCATTTCAAATACATTTTTTTTCAAAAATTATCTTCCTTAACTCAAACTGAAAGTAAATCTCTACAACTTTATATAAATTAATTAAAAAAAATAATAAAATCCAGCTTCCTGATGAAGTGGTGTAGAGGAGGATTTTCTTATCCTGTGTGAGCCTTAGGAGT
Organism: Thalassophryne amazonica; assembly: GCF_902500255.1. NCBI lineage: Eukaryota > Metazoa > Chordata > Actinopteri > Batrachoidiformes > Batrachoididae > Thalassophryne > Thalassophryne amazonica. The sequence goes on from NC_047109.1 coordinate 120,883,241, forward strand.
GGTTACCTTGTTCATTATTGGTTAGCTTGTGCTTGCTTGGCTACTCTTGAATTTCCTAGTGCACAAAATAGACTACCTACTTTACACGCTCCGTAAATCCTGCGTGATGTTGGAAGATAGGGTGGCTCTCTTAGGCGCCAAGGCGCTTTATATTGCAAGGCAAAGCCATACAATAATTACGGAAAAACCCCAACGGTCAAAACGACCCCCTGTGAGCAAGCACTTGGTGACAGTGGGAAGGAAAAACTCCCTTTTAACAGGAAGAAACCTTCAGCAGAACCAGGCTCAGGAAGGGGCAGTCTTCTGCTGGGACTGGTTGGGGCTGAGGGAGAGAATCAGGAAAAAGACATGCTGTGGAGGGGAGCAGAGATCGATCACTAATGATTAAATGCAGAGTGGTGCATACAGAGCAAAAAGAGAAAGAAACACTCAGTGCATCATGGGAACCCCCCAGCAGTCTAAGTCTATAGCAGCATAACTAAGGGATGGTTCAGGGTCACCTGATCCAGCCCTAACTATAAGCTTTAGCAAAAAGGAAAGTTTTAAGCCTAATCTTAAAAGTAGAGAGGGTGTCTGTCTCCCTGATCCGAATTGGGAGCTGGTTCCACAGGAGAGGAGCCTGAAAGCTGAAGGCTCTGCCTCCCATTCTACTCTTACAAACCCTAGGAACTACAAGTAAGCCTGCAGTCTGAGAGCGAAGCGCTCTATTGGGGTGATATGGTACTATGAGGTCCCTAAGATAAGATGGGACCTGATTATTCAAAACCTTATAAGTAAGAAGAAGAATTTTAAATTCTATTCTAGAATTAACAGGAAGCCAATGAAGAGAGGCCAATATGGGTGAGATATGCTCTCTCCTTCTAGTCCCCGTCAGTACTCTAGCTGCAGCATTTTGAATTAACTGAAGGCTTTTCAGGGAACTTTTAGGACAACCTGATAATAATGAATTACAATAGTCCAGCCTAGAGGAAATAAATGCATGAATTAGTTTTTCAGCATCACTCTGAGACAAGACCTTTCTAATTTTAGAGATATTGCGCAAATGCAAAAAAGCAGTCTTACATATTTGTTTAATATGCGCTTTGAATGACATATCCTGATCAAAAATGACTCCGAGATTTCTCACAGTATTACTAGAGGTCAGGGTAATGCCATCCAGAGTAAGGATCTGGTTAGACACCATGTTTCTAAGATTTGTGGGGCCAAGTACAATAACTTCAGTTTTATCTGAGTTTAAAAGCAGGAAATTAGAGGTCATCCATGTCTTTATGTCTGTAAGACAATCCTGCAGTTTAGCTAATTGGTGTGTGTCCTCTGGCTTCATGGATAGATAAAGCTGGGTATCATCTGCGTAACAATGAAAATGTAAGCAATGCTGTCTAATAATACTGCCTAAGGGAAGCATGTATAAAGTGAATAAAATTGGTCCTAGCACAGAATCTTGTGGAACTCCATAATTAACCTTAGTCTGTGAAGAAGATTCCCCATTTACATGAACAAATTGTAATCTATTAGATAAATATGATTCAAACCATCGCAGCGCAGTGCCTTTAATACCTATGGCATGCTCTAATCTCTGTAATAAAATTTTATGGTCAACAGTATCAAAAGCAGCACTGAGGTCTAACAGAACAAGCACAGAGATAAGTCCACTGTCCGAGGCCATAAGAAGATCATTTGTAACCTTCACTAATGCTGTTTCTGTACTATGATGAATTCTAAACCCTGACTGAAACTCTTCAAATAGACCATTCCTCTGCAGATGATCAGTTAGCTGTTTTACAACTACCCTTTCAAGAATTTTTGAGAGAAAAGGAAGGTTGGAGATTGGCCTATAATTAGCTAAGATAGCTGGGTCAAGTGATGGCTTTTTAAGTAATGGTTTAATTACTGCGACCTTAAAAGCCTGTGGTACATAGCCAACTAACAAAGATAGATTGATCATATTTAAGATCGAAGCATTAATTAACGGTAGGGCTTCCTTGAGCAGCCTGGTAGGAATGGGGTCTAATAAACATGTTGATGGTTTGGATGAAGTAACTAATGAAAATAACTCAGACAGAACAATCTGAGAGAAAGAGTCTAACCAAATACCGGCATCACTGAAAGCAGCCAAAGAGAACAATATGTCTTTGGGATGGTTATGAGTAATTTTTTCTCTAATAGTTAAAATTTTATTAGCAAAGAAAGTCATGCAGTCATTACTAGTTAAAGTTAAAGGAATACTCGGCTCAATAGAGCTCTGACTCTTTGTCAGACTGGCTACAGTGCTGAAAAGAAACCTGGGGTTGTTCTTATTTTCTTCAATTAGTGATGAGTAGAAAGATGTCCTAGCTTTACAGAGGGCTTTTTTATAGAGCAACAGACTCTTTTTCCAGGCTAAGTGAAGATCTTCTAAATTAGTGAGACGCCATTTCCTCTCCAACTTACGGGTTATCTGCTTTAAGCTGCGAGTTTGTGAGTTATACCACGGAGTCAGGCACTTCTGATTTAAGGTTCTCTTTTTCAGAGGAGCTACAGCATCCATAGTTGTCCTCAATGATGATGTAAAACTATTGACGAGATAATCTATCTCACTCACAGAGTTTAGGTAGCTACTCTGCCCTGTGTTGGTATATGGCATTAGAGAACATAAAGAAGGAATCATATTCTTAAACCTAGTTACAGCGCTTTCTGAAAGACTTCTAGTGTAATGAAACTTATTCCCCACTGCTGGGTAGTCCATCAGAGTAAATGTAAATGTTATTAAGAAATGATCAGACAGAAGGGGGTTTTCAGGGAATACTGTTGAATGAATGAATGAATGAATGAATGAATGAATGAATGAATGAAAACTGTTTATTTCGAACATTTGATACAACAACAATTACAAGATAGATCAGTAAAGACAACAACAAAAAAGTTCCTACTGTGTACCCAACATGTCCGAAAAGGGGTAGGGTGAAGCATCAGCTTATTATACTGTTAAGTCTTCAATTTCCATACCATAAGTCAGAACAAGATCTAAGGTATGATTAAAGTGGTGGGTGGACTCATTTACATTTTGAGTAAAGCCAATCGAGTCTAACAATAGATTATATGATAAGATGTTACGGGCACTCCAGATGAGGTTAGTGTTGGGCCAGCTAGCAAGCCCATTAGCATCAAACTAGATACACCAGCTGTGGAGGACAGCTTTTACACCATAATTTACAAATAAATTCTTTAAAAATCCTACAATGTGATTTCCTGTATTTTTTTTTTTTTTTATCTCATTTTGTCTCTCATAGTTGAAGTGTACCTATGATGAAAATTACAGACCTCTCTCATCTTTCTAAGTAGGAGAACTTGCACAATCAGGTGCTGGCTAATTACTTTTTTACCCCACTGTACTTCTGGATGGCGTTGAAGACGTACAAAATCTTCTTCTTCTTTGTCTTTCGGCTGTTCCCGTTAGGGGTCGCCACAGCAGATCAGTCATTTCCATCTCACCCTGTCCTCTGTATCTTCCTCTGTCTCACCAACCACCTGCATGTCCTCCCTCAGCACATCCATGAACCTCCTCTTTGTCCTCCCTCTTCTCCTCCTGCCTGGTGGCTCCATCCTCAGCATCCTTCTCCCTATATACTCTGGGTCCCTCCTCTGCACATGTCCAAACCATCTCAATCTCGCCTCTCTGACTTTGTCTCCCAACCGTCCCACCTGAGCTGTCCCTCTGATATGTTCATTCCTAATCTTGTCCATTCTTGTCACTCCCAAAGAGAATCTCAACATCTTCAGCTCTGCCACCTCCAGCTCTGCCTCCTGTCTTTTTGTTAGTGCCACTGTCTCTAAACCATACAACACAGCTGGTCTCATTACTGTCTTGTAAACTTTCTCCTTCACTCTTGCTGATATTCTTCAGCCATAAATCGCTCCTGCCACCTTTCTCCACCCACTCCACCCTGCCTGCACTCTCTTCTTCACCTCTCTACCACACTCTCCATTACTTTGAACAGTTGATCCCAAATATTTAAACTCATCTACTTTCACCACTTCTACTCCTTGTAACTGCACTATTCCACTGGGCTCCCTCTCATTCACACACATGGACTCAGTCTTGCTTCTACTGACTTTCATTCCCCTTCTCTCCAAAGCATATCTCCACCTCTCCAGACTAGACTCAACTTGCTCTCTACTCTCACTACAGATCACAATGTCATCTGCAAACATCATAGTCCATGGGGACTCCTGTCTAACTGCATCTGTCAACCTGTCCATCACCACTGCAAACAAGAAAGGACTCAGAGCTGATCCTTGGTGTAATCCCACCTCCACCTTGAATGGGTCTGTCATTCCGACTGCGCATCTCACCGCGGTCACACTATTCTTGTACATGTCCTGCACTACCCTAACATACTTCTCTGCCACTCCAGACTTCCTCATACAATACCACAGCTCTTCTCTTGGCACCCTATCATAAGCTTTTTCTAAGTCCCCAAACACACAATGTAACTCTTTCTGACCTTCTCTGTACTTCTCCAACAGTATTCTCAGAGCAAACATTGCATCTGTAGTGCTCTTTCTCGGCATGAAACCATATTGCTGCTCCCAGATCTTCACCTGTTTTCTAAGCCTAGCTTCTACTACTCTTTTCCATAACTTCATGCTGTGGCTGATCAACTTTATGCCTCTGTAGTTACTGCAGCTCTGCTCATCACCCTTGTTCTTGAAAACAGGAACCAGCACACTTCGTCTCCACTCCTCAGGCATCCTCTCACTTTCCAAAATTTTATTAAACAATCTGGTTAGAAACTCTACTGCCGTCTCTCCTAGACATTTCCATCCACTGGAATGTCATCTGGACCAACTGCCTTTCCACTCTTCATCCTCTTCATAGCAGCCCTCACTTCTTCCTTACTGATCTCTTGTACTTCCTGATTTACTCTCACCACATCATCCAGCCTTTTCTCTCGCTCATTTTCTTTATTCATCAACTCTTCAAAATATTCCCTCCACCTTCTCAGCACACACTCCTCACTTGTCAGCACATTACCATGTGCATCTTTTACCACCCTAACCTGCTGCACATCCTTTCCAGGTCTGTCCCTTTGTCTGGCCAATCGGTACAAGTCCTTTTCTCCTTCCTTACTATTCAACTTCTTGTACAGCTCGCAATATGCCTTTTCCATTTCTCTTTTCACCCTACACCACATCTCCTTGTACTCCTGTCTACTTTCTTCATCTCTACGACTATCCCAAAACTTTTTCGCCAACCTCTTTCTCCTTATGCTTTCCTGGACCTCTTCATTCCACCATCAAGTCTCCTTGTCTTCCTTCCACTGTCCAGATGTCATACCCAGTACTGTCCTAGCTGTCTCCCTCACCACATCTGCAGTACTTTTCCAGTTGTCCAAAATTGCTTCCCCTCCAACCAGTGCTTCTCTCACCTGCTCGCTAAATTTCACACAACAGTCTTCCTCCTTCAGCTTCCACATCTGATCCTTTGTTGAGCTCTCAAGATGTACAAAATGTTACTATGAAAAGACAAAAGGCACTACATAACTCGATTGGAGCACACTTCATGTGCCGAGCATGCTGGGAAATGTAGCGAATCCAGCGGATGCGCTTATTATTTGTAGCCATTATTTCACTCTCTGAGGAATTAATCTGTTGCCTTTTTTTCTGAATAAAAGAAACAATGTGGACACGTATGTGTTCGCTTGGTAGTACATGTTGCAAACAAGACACAAAGATGGCCAATGTGGGCTTTGCATTTTGTTGTGGAGAAACAGCTGAACCTGAAACCAGATTATGCAGAGATGTTAGAGATGTTTTGTGGCTACATTATCCAAGTCATTAAAAGCAATGTTCATGATAATATTGCAGCAATCCGATACAAAACTGAGATAGAACAATTACAAAGTTTTGAGACAAGATGGCAAATGCATTCTCCACGACCCGATGAGCACAGTACAACCTGTAGCTGTAGAAAACTTCTCTGTGATCCTGGGAGCGGTGAAAGAATGGTTTCCTCAACCACATTCATAGAGCAAATGCATCATTGGCTACGTATTGATATGGCACAGGCTTGTCATCACCGGGGAGTGGAGCTGGTCCTGGCAGGCCGGCTCGATTCTCCTTGACAGCTTTGTGCAAAGAGCAGTTAGTCCAGGCTCCCCCATCTAAAGCACCACTCTCTGCTCCAACATCGACATACAGGAACGTGTAGCCAGCATCTGCAACGGCCATGAGAACAATGCTATGGAAGCCCTTGTAATTGAAATAATATAAAACAATTGTGGTAGTTCCATCTAGAACTGAAACCGTCAGTAACCTTCTTCCATCCCTCTTTGGTTTTGGGACAGCTAAGAACCTCGTTCTTGTACACGGCTACGAAGGCTTTGCAGACGTCTGGGAGGAACTTGCAGATTGTGCTATTGTCGACCCTGATGTTGTACTGCAGACTTTGATAGGAATCCCCAATGGCCATGAAGTGGAGGGTGATTGCCAGCTTCAGTCCCACATCCAGCGGTTCCCTCATGAACGTGACCACCTTCTCAAGGTGAGAGGTTAACTTATTCACCATCTTGTTGAATAGGTCGGGAGAAATTCTCAAATAATTCTGGTAGCCTCTTGGATCCTCCTTATGAACTTGGGTCAATAACTGTTCATAATGTCTAAAGTATCTTCTGGTCAACCAGTCTCTCACCTACATTGTCCTGGCTTTCCTTTTTCTGGTTGGCGTGACCTCTTCTCTGGTCTGCCCACTCTCCCTTGTGTCAGCCTCCTCCACAACTAGTGCTGCAGCTGCAAGACAATAAAAATGCTTTTCCTCGTTTCTTGTCTGTGTTCAGCATGATGAAAGGATCCCAACAAATCCAAAACTGATGATACACTGAGATGGCTTGGACTTTTATAACGTCTGTTGGGGCAGGGCTTTCAGCAAAAGCATGGAGAATAAATTGATGTAACAACAGCTTACAAACATAAACAGCTGACGAGCTTTTAAAGCTGCATTGTTGAGCATTTGCTGGTTATGTACGTTGTGTTTTGATTCTATTTTAACCATCGTAATGCTTCATCTGTACTGAGTTTCTGCTTCTCGCTCTCCAGTTCTCCAACAAGGTTGATGGTGTGAAACCAGTAAGAGCACGTGTCCTCCCGTCTCTGAGACACACCGGGCTTTGGTAATTGGTCACAGAGCGGACAGTGAATCCATGGGAGAGACACGGAGACACAGCTGGAGAGACAGACAGAGTCTGCAGGTGAAAGAGGACGGGGTGGGCGTCTTTCATCTTCACAGCATTTTCTCTATAAACCTCCGACTGTTTACAAGGACTCAAGCCTCCCACATGCACGTCCACGCATGCAGCGACACCCCCTCCACCACCGCCGCCCACATACAGTAAATGACCTCAGTGCGACATCGACGGTATTGTGTCTGTCAAAGCCGGCCAAGGTTACTTAACCTTCCCGTCTTAATTTCCTTCCATTTCAGCTCCTTCCTCCATTTGAAACATCAGCACATCTACGAGCAGAAAAAAGAAAAAAGGAAGGGAAGAGTGCGGGGAGGAAAATGAAGACTGCCAAGCTTGTCTGAAGCTGGGAGATGAAAGTGGAAGATGATTCACACTGCAATGGCAAAATGAAGTGAACCGAGCTGAGCTGAACTGTGCCAGGCTATTTTTAAACTCACTGCAAGAGGACAACGTGAACGGGAACAAATCATTTCTGTATCACAGGAGAGACAACATGAAATAGGTTTCCAGGGGAATACATGAAAATGAGTGCGTGCGTCATGTCAGAGAGCCGTGCATATTCTTCCACACCTAAAAAAAGTTGGTTATCACCCTGAGAGATGCAGGCTGTTGGTATACAAGAAACCTTTTCATTCTTTATTGGATTCAAAACCTTATCAGAAGCTACTGAAATTAAAAATGATTTCAGCAGAGGGGTGGCTGAGTTTTAAACATGAAATTAAATGAGGAAAAAACTAGTTAAAACTACTTTTAAATGTGCACTTCCTGTCTTCAATTTGTTGCTGTCATTCTTAAAACTGTTCTGAAAAGTTGCTCTTGGCAAAATTCTATTTTACCTGCATTAATGGTAAATGTCCACCAGGTGGAGATATTGCTCCATTTCAAGAACGTTAAGTCCGAGCTGCTGTGGGACACAATGGCAACCAACCTGTTGCGTTTAGTAGTAGATGAAAGAACAATGTGAAGTCAGCAAAATGCTGCATTCATGTGGTATCAGAATTACAGGAAATGCAAGATGACACCTTGTAAATTGCACAAGAACGTAACCTCAAGTTATAATTTTGACCAGGAAACTTGAGACTCATTTTGACATGAGTTGGTCTGACCTTCAACCTTTCAACAAGGCAGAGAAGAGAACAGTCACATGATTCAGTCACAGATGCTAAAGGGGAACTCGGGGGCTTTACAACCTATAGGCTCTACTTTTATATGTTTCAGGTGTGGTCTTGTCACTTGGGACAAAAGCACAATTAATTGATGCAATATTGATGGAGAGCATATCATCAGCACAGAGACGATCCCTGTGACAGTGACGTCCACATTTACCCGTGCAGATAAACACAAATGGGGACGACCAGCTCCCTTACAACATATTTTCGTCCACCTTCACAGGAGAGGATTGTCATGAGTTTGTGACCCATCACTGTACCGACACCAACACCAAGATCCACAACACAAGTCAGTAGCCGTCAGATAAACCTGCGTAAAACTCACCAAATACTTCAAAAATCCGATCCTCACATTCCAGTAAGACATGTTTGGGAATGACTGAAGAACAATCAGCAGACAAAGTACTTTATAAGCCATAAAATTATGCATAGTTAGGGGCGTGGCCGTGTTGAGTGTCAGTTCGCTGAGCCGAGCCCTGACTCTCAGAGTTTCGCTGTTGTGGAGGCTCTGTCTGTTGTTCTGCGCATTTTAATATTATGTCTTGTTGTATGGTGAAATGTACAAATGTATCATCTAAGACATCGGTGCTGCAGGATTTCCTCTGGGTGAAATTACTGTCTTATTTAATTTTCTATGCTAACAGCATTAGCACATTAAGGAGTTATCACATCCGTTCGGGGCACGTAAACCACAATTACTGAGAAAATAGGTGGGTCATAATTTTTAATGGCCTCACCACAGCAAACTGTAATGAAAACCACAGCACAGTCCCCAAAATTATGATTTAATAAACACCTGAACCAAGTTAGCCTGTTAGCTTAGAATGGGTACTCACTCATAGATGTTTTGACATTTCATTCATCCCACCCAGGTCATGCATGGTCTCGTTTACACTTCAGATCTTTATCTTATGGGTTTCATCGTGATGTATGCAGAATAAGTACGATGAACACAGCAACACCTAGAGCAGCAAATTGTGGGCTTAATATCTGCTTGTTTTGGTCTCTATAGAACCCAAACCCTATCCCAACCAAACCCAAACAGAACCCTAACCCAGCTCTAACCCTAAACCAAACACAACTCGAACCCTAGCCCAACCCTAACCCAACTCTAACCCTAAACCAAACACAACCCGAACCCTAACCCAACCCTAACCCAACTCTAACCCTAACCCAACCATTACCAAGCACTAGCCCTAGCCCAACCCTAACCCAACACAATCCCTAAACCAACCCTAACCCAAACTCTACCCCTAACCCGAACACAACCCAAACCAACCCTAACTGTAACCCTAACCCAACCCTAACCCAACACAAAACCTAACCCAACCCTAACCCAACCCTAACACAACCCGAACCCTAAACCAACCCTAACCTGAACACAACCCTAACCCAACCCTGTCCATAATTCTAACCCAACCCTAACCCTAACACAACCCAAACCCTAAACCAACCCTAACCCAACTCTATCCCTAACCAAAACACAAACCTAACTCTGACCCAACCCCATCCATAACCCTAACCCTAGCCCAACCCTAACCCTAACCCGAACACAACCCTAACCCAACCCTATCCATAACCCTAACCCAACACTAACCCTAACCCAACCCTAACCCAACTCTAACCCTAACTCAACCCTGTTCTGTGGAATCAATCAATCAATCAATTTTATTTATATAGCGCCAAATCACAACAAACAGTTGCCCCAAGGCACTTTATATTTTAAGGCAAGGCCATACAATAATTACGTAAAAACCCCAACGGGTCAAAACGACCCCCTGTGAGCAAGCACTTGGCGACAGTGGGAAGGAAAAACTCCCTTTTAACAGGAAGAAACCTCCAGCAGAACCAGGCTCAGGGAGGGGCAGTCTTCTGCTGGGACTGGTTGGGGCTGAGGGAGAGAACCAGGAAAAAGACATGCTGTGGAGGGGAGCAGAGATCAATCACTAATGATTAAATGCAGAGTGGTGCATACAGAGCAAAAAGAGAAAGAAACACTCAGTGCATCATGGGAACCCCCCAGCAGTCTAAGTCTATAGCAGCATAACTAAGGGATGGTTCAGGGTCACCTGATCCAGCCCTAACTATAAGCTTTAGCAAAAAGGAAAGTTTTAAGCCTAATCTTAAAAGTAGAGAGGGTGTCTGTCTCCCTGATCTGAATTGGGAGCTGGTTCCACAGGAGAGGAGCCTGAAAGCTGAAGGCTCTGCCTCCCATTCTACTCTTACAAACCCTAGGAACTACAAGTAAGCCTGCAGTCTGAGAGCGAAGTAGTCCAGCCTAGAAGAAATAAATGCATGAATTAGTTTTTCAGCATCACTCTGAGACAAGACCTTTCTAATTTTAGAGATATTGCGTAAATGCAAAAAAGCAGTCCTACATATTTGTTTAATATGCACTTTGAATGACATATCCTGATCAAAAATGACTCCAAGATTTCTCACAGTATTACTAGAGGTCAGGGTAATGCCATCCAGAGTAAGGATCTGGTTAGACACCATGTTTCTAAGATTTGTGGGGCCAAGTACAATAACTTCAGTTTTATCTGAGTTTAAAAGCAGGAAATTAGAGGTCATCCATGTCTTTATGTCTGTAAGACAATCCTGCAGTTTAGCTAATTGGTGTGTGTCCTCTGGCTTCATGGATAGATAAAGCTGGGTATCATCTGCATAACAATGAAAATTTAAGCAATGCTGTCTAATAATACTGCCTAAGGGAAGCATGTATAAAGTGAATAAAATTGGTCCTAGCACAGAACCTTGTGGAACTCCATAATTAACCTTAGTCTATGAAGAAGATTCCCCATTTACATGAACACATTGTAATCTATTAGATAAATATGAATCAAACCACCGCAGCGCAGTGCCTTTAATACCTATGGCATGCTCTAATCTCTGTAATAAAATTTTATGGTCAACAGTATCAAAAGCAGCACTGAGGTCTAACAGAACAAGCACAGAGATGAGTCCACTGTCCGAGGCCATAAGAAGATCATTTGTAACCTTCACTAATGCTGTTTCTGTACTATGATGAATTCTAAAACCTGACTGAAACTCTTCAAATAGACCATTCCTCTGCAGATGATCAGTTAGCTGTTTTACAACTACCCTTTCAAGAATTTTTGAGAGAAAAGGAAGGTTGGAGATTGGCCTATAATTAGCTAAGATAGCTGGGTCAAGTGATGGCTTTTTAAGTAATGGTTTAATTACTGCCACCTTAAAAGCCTGTGGTACATAGCCAACTAATAAAGATAGATTGATCATATTTAAGATCGAAGCATTAAATAATGGTAGGGCTTCCTTGAGCAGCCTGGTAGGAATGGGGTCTAATAAACACGTTGATGGTTTGGATGAAGTAACTAATGAAAATAACTCAGACAGAACAATCGGAGAGAAAGAGTCTAACCAAATACCGGCATCACTGAAAGCAGCCAAAGATAACGATATGTCTTTGGGATGGTTATGAGTATTTTTTTCTCTAATAGTTAAAATTTTATTAGCAAAGAAGAAAGAAATGATCAGACAGAAGGGAGTTTTCAGGGAATACTGTTAAGTCTTCTATTTCCATACCATAAGTCAGAACAAGATCTAAGATATGATTAAAGTGGTGGGTGGACTCATTTACTTTTTGAGCAAAGCCAATAGAGTCTAATAATAGATTAAATGCAGTGTTGAGGCTGTCATTCTCAGCATCTGTGTGGATGTTAAAATCGCCCACTATAATTATCTTATCTGAGCTAAGCACTAAGTCAGACAAAAGGTCTGAAAATTCACAGAGAAACTCACAGTAACGACCAGGTGGACGATAGATAACAACAAATAAAACTGGTTTTTGGGACTTCCAATTTGGATGGACAAGACTAAGAGACAAGCTTTCAAATGAATTAAAGCTCTGTCTGGGTGTTTGATTAATTAATAAGCTGGAATGGAAGATTGCTGCTAATCCTCCGCCCCGGCCCGTGCTACGAGCATTCTGGCAGTTAGTGTGACTCGGGGGTGTTGACTCATTTAAACTAACATATTCATCCTGCTGTAACCAGGTTTCTGTAAGGCAGAATAAATCAATATGTTGATCAATTATTATATCATTTACCAACAGGGACTTAGAAGAGAGAGACCTAATGTTTAATAGACCACATTTAACTGTTTTAGTCTGTGGTGCAGTTGAAGGTGCTATATTATTTTTTCTTTTTGAATTTTTATGCTTAAATAGATTTCTGCTGGTTATTGGTAGTCTGGGAGCAGGCACCGTCTCTACGGGGATGGGGTAATGAGGGGATGGCAGGGGGAGAGAAGCTGCAGAGAGGTGTGTAAGACTACAACTCTGCTTCCTGGTCCCAACCCTGGATAGTCACGGTTTGGAGGATTTAAGAAAATTGGCCAGATTTCTAGAAATGAGAGCTGCTCCATCCAAAGTGGGATGGATGCCGTCTGTCCTAACAAGACCAGGTTTTCCCCAGAAGCTTTGCCAATTATCTGTGAAGCCCACCTCATTTTTTTTGATGATCTCCCTGCATCAATAAAACAGTCAGATTCTGTGGAGACTTTGAAGTGCAGACTTAAGATGCACTTATTTTCCCTTTCGTATGGCTAGCATACTGGCATAGTATGTTTCTATGCTTTTTACTCTTTTAATTCATTTTATTAGTAAACAAAGCGTGTCGCGGCCTCAACTTTATCTAAATTCTGGGTCTTTTAGTGAAACTTAGGGCTAGTGGCCGGCGATATGTGCTGTATATTCGCCGTCATCTGCTGATATCCGCAACTGACAGGGATTTGCGGCTTGGCAGCGGACTGGGACAGTGTGTAAAACAGACATTTTGCGTGTCCATCATGCCCACTTCTATATTTATTCTATAAATTGCCTGTTGAAAACAGCTCTAATCACCTCCTGAATGGAAGCTGCAGCTGGGCTGTTCGCGTGCGCTGCAGAAAGCATTTTGAGCCGTCTAAAAAGGTAATTATTTGACTTGTTTACATTGTCAAGGCTTGATTAAACAGTTGCGTGTTTTTTCCTTCTTGTCTGCAGCTGTTACAGTATTTATTCCTGTTTATAACAGATTTAATTTCTTGATATAATCGTTCAGATGAGCTGCGCTCTGATGCGATCCGCTGACGTCGCCACTCGCCCTGTTCATTGCTTCTTTACTCCAATCAACTTGTCCAAGTCCAGCAGTTGCTCCAGAGGCTGTATTGTTGGTGTGAATAGTGATGACGACGGCCCGAGTGAGCTTCTTTTATGACCGCAATGCAGATGCTGTGCACTCGCAACACGTGCGCGATGCATTCATAATACACCCGTAACACTGCCGTGATAATCGCAATGTGTCTGATCTGTTTCCTCACTACATGCGTTTTACAACCGTGATTGTTCATCATTATATTCACTATATATTATTAATATATCCGTAATTCATACTGGGACATTTGTCATTTTTGGCCATTTTTGTTGTGGACAACAACAAACGCCCTTACTTTGTGTACTCAGTTCATGCGCAATTAATCCTCTCCCCAGTGGGACAGGACCCTAACCTCCATCTGCACCATGAGGGGAAACATGTCTGACATCATAAGTCCAGCTTTGGTAATTATTGCACATTTGCAAATGCATTTTTGGTTAAAGGTCTTTGACATTTTAATTGAGCCCAGATGGATCATCACGATGAAGGTGGAATCCAGTCAAATGAACAACATGATGAAGTCACATGACTTCAAAGAATTTATGACTAAATACCAGATCAACTCCTCAGAAGCTGATTGGCTGCAGTTCGCCTCTCTCACCTGCAGGGTCCAGAGGCCTCGTGGCTGCTCCCCCCAGCTGTGCACCGTCATCAGGGTCCAGTTCTTCAGGCCGGCACCAGATGCATCTTTGGGTCTTGTGTCCAGCAGTAATGACACTGTGCTGGCTGGAGATTCCAGGCTAATGGAGACGTCTCCGCGACAAACAGCGCTGATGCTCAACCTCACCTGATGAGAGATGGTTGGCAGCACAACAGGTAAAAAGAAGAGAGGAAGCAGGAGGTGAGTGTGGAGACACAGTCTATGTATTTGTAGAAAGAAAGCAAAGGAGACGATAGCGGGGCCGAAGAGCCACCTACGCGGCACATTTCTCCAGCCATGATCCAGCATGCTGGATGTGCTGCCATATTGGATTTTATGGGCCAAAATTAATCTTCATGTGCAGCCTTGCAATTCTATCTGGATGGCTGTTTTCATCTGACATAGTCAACTGAAATCAGTGGAGAAGCTTCTAAACAGGAAGTGAGGTCACATCTCAGTCACATCTCAGTCTATCAAAACCAAACTTGCTATGTGGTCTTCAGATCTCATTGCAGCGGTTCCTGGTGTGTGAAACGAGTGCTTTGAGTAAACACTGGACGTTTTTTAAAAATGCTGAGCTCATCAGTACCATCGCGCCGAGGTTTTAGCTAAATTCAACCTACTGCCTTCACGAGACAAACAGCTGACTAACGGTTTGTTTATCACCACTTATACAGGAAGACAAAGAAACAAGGAAGCAGAAAGAGCCGGCTCGGGGGAATATTAGCTAAAGGCCTGTTCCCACTGGGGAGGGGATTAATTGCGCATGAATTGAGTATACGAATGTTGGGCGTTTGTTGTCGTCCGCAACAAAAGTGGCCAAAACTGACAGATGTCTCAGTATGAATTACGGATATATTAATAATGTACAGTGAATATATGACAAATTGTTGGATGTATAATGCATGTATTGAGCAAACGGATTGGACGCATTGCGATTATCACGGAGGTATTACAGGCGTGCATGCGAACGGCTTGGGCTGGAGCCTCCTCTGTGATTCAGGAAGTGATTAGAGCCATTTTCAATGGTGAATTTGCAGAAAACATGATTAATCCACCACTGAATAATTATTTTATATACGCAGCGTCCAGCGCAGAATGTGTGGCAGCCGGTAGAACAATGTACGGTGTCCAGCTGTGAACACAGCAGGTGGTCATCAGGTCATCAGGACACAGGTTGTGCTGCTGCGTGAAACAAAACATGCTCATGTCAGTGCACCTTTATGTTGTTGGATTCCATTTTTGGGGATCCATAACTACATCTGTACGTTTCCACAGCTGGACTGGCACTGACTGCCAAGTATGTCGATGTCTGCCATGGTACTCTGGGTTTACGTGGAGTGTTTGTTGTGCATTCGCAGATTGTCCACAAATCAGATGCAAAGTAGACGTAATACAACGGCTTTATTCGTGGCCACTCTGTATGCAGTCGCCACATCTTATTTTAGGGCCCGGTCCCACTGGTGTTTAGGAGGATTTGCGTATGGATTGCGCACAAAATTGGCTTGTATTCGCTTAACATCTGCAATATGCGTGAAACATGCTTGTATGAGGCACGTTTTTCCTTTACCAGGATTTTTGAGCTGCACAAAATTTTGGCTGCGGATGACATCCGCCTTACATACTCCATACATACTCAATACATACAATCAATCAATCAATTTTTTTTTTTATATAGCGCCAAATCACAACAAACAGTTGCCCCAAGGCGCTTTATATTGTAAGGCAAGGCCATACAATAATTATGTAAAACCCCAACGGTCAAAACGACCCCCTGTGAGCAAGCACTTGGCTACAGTGGGAAGGAAAAACTCCCTTTTAACAGGAAGAAACCTCCAGCAGAACCAGGCTCAGGGAGGGGCAGTCTTCTGCTGGGACTGGTTGGGGCTGAGGGAGAGAACCAGGAAAAAGACATGCTGTGGAGGGGAGCAGAGATCAATCACTAATGATTAAATGCAGAGTGGTGCATACAGAGCAAAAAGAGAAAGAAACACTCAGTGCATCATGGGAACCCCCCAGCAGTCTAAGTCTATAGCAGCATAACTAAGGGATGGTTCAGGGTCACCTGATCCAGCCCTAACTATAAGCTTTAGCAAAAAGGAAAGTTTTAAGCCTAATCTTAAAAGTAGAGAGGGTGTCTGTCTCCCTGATCTGAATTGGGAGCTGGTTCCACAGGAGAGGAGCCTGAAAGCTGAAGGCTCTGCCTCCCATTCTACTCTTACAAACCCTAGGAACTACAAGTAAGCCTGCAGTCTGAGAGCGAAGCGCTCTATTGGGGTGATATGGTACTATGAGGTCCCTAAGATAAGATGGGACCTGATTATTCAAAACCTTATAAGTAAGAAGAAGAATTTTAAATTCTATTCTAGAATTAACAGGAAGCCAATGAAGAGAGGCCAATATGGGTGAGATATGCTCTCTCCTTCTAGTCCCCGTTAGTACTCTAGCTGACATGTACTCTATGTACACAATACATACTGTATCTATGCGCTGTATATTCGCCGTCATCTGCTGACATCCGCAACTGACAGGGATTTGCAGCTTGGCAGCGGACTGGGACAGTGTGTAAAATGAATATTTTGCGTGCCCATCATGTCCACATCACAAACTAAAATAAGTTGTAGTGACTGCATACAGACTGGCCACAAATAAAGCGTTTTTATTACGTCTGCTTTGCATCTGATTTGCGGCAGATGCAAATCAGATGCGCTGTGTTCACAGCTGTTCTTTGTTCTACTGGCTGCCACGCACTCTGCGCTGGACGCTGCCTATATAAAATAATTATTTTGTGACGGATTAATCATTTTATTCTGCAAATTGCCTGTTGAAAACGACTCTAATCACCTCCTGAATCACAGAGGAGGCTGCAGCTGGAGCCGTTCGCGCTTGCATGCACGCGTGAATGGCTCCAGCTGCAGAAAGCATTTTGAGCCGTCTAAAAAAGTAATTATTTGACTTGTTTACATTGTCGAGGCTCGATAAAACAGTTGTGTGTTTTTTCCTTCTTGTCTGCAGCTGTTACAGTATTTATTCCTGTGTTTATAACAGATTTAATTTCTTGATGTAATCGTTCAGACGAGCTGCACTCTGATGTGATCCGCTGACGTCACCACTCGCCCTGTTCACTGCTTCTTTACTCCAATCAACTTGTCCAAGTCCAGCAGTTGCTCCAGAGGCTGTATTGTTGGTGTGAATAGTGATGCCGACGGCCCGAGTGCACTTCATTTCTGACCACTGACCACGCAACACGTGCGCGATGCATCATAATGCACCCATAATACTGCCGTGATAATTGCAATGCGTCGGATCCGTTTCCTCACTACATGCGTTATACAACCATGATTGTTCATCATATATTCGCTATATATTATTAATATATCCGTAATTCAAACTGAGACATTTGTCATTTTTGGCCATTTTTGTTGCGGACGACAACGAACGCCTGTACTTTGTGTACTCAGTCCATGTGCAATTAATCCTCTCCCCAGTGGGACAGGACCCTAAAGAAGCACATGGCTCCTCCTCCCTCGTTAGTCCCATCCAGTAAATACGCTTGCCGTCCCTGTTCATCACAAGCAGCACATCTGGAGTGACAATGGCACATCGCAGAGCGAGTTGCCAAGCAGCAAATAGACTGACAGCCCTCTCCTGTTTATGGCGTGTGTTACCACGGCAACGTGTCCATCAATCACACCTCGCAGCGATGGCCTGACCCACACTTTCTGCCAGAGAGCTGAGCTGCACAGACGAAGCCTTTTCAATTTACATGCTGAAATACACACACACACACACACACACACACACACACACACACACACACACACACACACACACACACACACACACACACACACACACACACACACACACACTCTTTGTATGCATGTTGACACAGTCACACATAAACACACTTACATGCATGTTCAATGTGCCATTTTCTCCAAATTGCACAGCGTGCACGCTACACATCACTGTGCACACTACACGTCACCATGCAAACTACACATCACCGTGCAGCTACACATCACCGTGCACACTACACATCACTGTGCAGCTACACATCACCGTGCACACTACACATCACTGTGCAGCTACACATCACCGTGCACACTACACATCACTGTGCAGCTACACATCACCATGCACACTACACGTCACTGTGCAGCTACACATCACCGTGCACACTACACATCACTGTGCAGCTACACATCACCGTGCACACTACACGTCACCATGCAAACTACACATCACCGTGCAGCTACACATCACTGTGCACACTACACGTCACCATGCAAACTACACATCACCGTGCAGCTACACATCACCGTGCACACTACACATCACTGTGCAGCTACACATCACCATGCACACTACACGTCACTGTGCAGCTACACATCACCGTGCACACTACACATCACTGTGCAGCTACACATCACCGTGCACACTACACGTCACCATGCAAACTACACATCACCGTGCAGCTACACATCACTGTGCACACTACACGTCACCATGCAAACTACACATCACCGTGCAGCTACACATCACCGTGCACACTACACATCACTGTGCAGCTACACATCACCGTGCACACTACACATCACTGTGCAGCTACACATCACCGTGCACACTACACGTCACCATGCAAACTACACATCACCGTGCACACTACACGTCACCATGCAAACTACACACCACTGTGCAGCTACACATCACTGTGCAGCTACACATCACCGTGCAAGCTACACATCACCGTGCACACTACAAATCACCGTGCACACTACACATCACTGTGCAGCTACACATCACCGTGCACACTACACATCACCGTGCAGCTACACATCACCGTACACACTACACATCACTGTGCAGCTACACATCACCGTGCACACTACACATCACTGTGCAGCTACACATCACCGTGCACACTACACGTCACCATGCAAACTACACATCACCGTGCACACTACACGTCACCATGCAAACTACACATCACTGTGCAGCTACACATCACCGTGCACACTACAAATCACCGTGCACACTACACATCACTGTGCAGCTACACATCACTGTGCAGCTACACATCACCGTGCACACTACACATCACCATGCAAACTACACATCACTGTGCAGCTACACATCACCGTGCACACTACACGTCACCATGCAAACTACACATCACTGTGCAGCTACACATCACTGTGCAGCTACACATCACCGTGCACACTACACATCACTGTGCAGCTACACATCACCGTGCACACTACACGTCACCATGCAAACTACACATCACCGTGCATACTACACATCACTGTGCAGCTACACATCACCGTGCACACTACACATCACTGTGCAGCTACACATCACCGTGCACACTACACGTCACCATGCAAACTACACATCACCGTGCATACTACACATCACTGTGCAGCTACACATCACCGTGCACACTACACATCACCATGCAAACTACACATCACTGTGCACACTACACATCACTGTGCAGCTACACATCACCGTGCACACTACAAATCACCATGCACACTACACATCACTGTGCACACTACACATCACCGTGCACACTACACATCACTGTGCAGCTACACATCACCGTGCACACTACAAATCACCATGCAAACTACACATCACTGTGCACACTACACATCACTGTGCAGCTACACATCACCGTGCACACTACACATCACCATGCACACTACACATCACTGTGCAGCTACACATCACTGTGCACACTACAAATCACCATGCACACTACACATCACTGTGCACACTACACATCACTGTGCAGCTACACATCACTGTGCAGCTACACATTACCGTGCACACTACAAATCACCATGCACACTACACATCACTGTGCAGCCACACATCACTGTGCACACTACAAATCACCATGCACACTACACATCACTGTGCAGCTACACATCACTGTGCACACTACAAATCACCATGCACACTACACATCACTGTGCACACTACACATCACTGTGCAGCTACACATCACTGTGCAGCTACACATCACCGTGCACACTACACATCACCATGCACACTACACATCACTGTGCAGCTACACATCACTGTGCAGCTACACATCACTGTGCAGCTACACATCACCATGCACACTACACATCACTGTGCACACTACACATCACTGTGCAGCTACACATCACTGTGCAGCTACACATCACCGTGCACACTACACATCACCATGCACACTACACATCACTGTGCACACTACACATCACTGTGCAGCTACACATCACTGTGCAGCTACACATCACCGTGCACACTACACATCACCATGCACACTACACATCACTGTGCACACTACACATCACTGTGCAGCTACACATCACTGTGCACACTACACATCACTGTGCAGCTACACATCACCGTGCACACTACAAATCACCATGCAAACTACACATCACTGTGCACACTACACATCACTGTGCAGCTACACATCACCGTGCACACTACACATCACCATGCACACTACACATCACTGTGCAGCTACACATCACCGTGCACACTACAAATCACCATGCAAACTACACATCACTGTGCAGCTACACATCACCGTGCACACTACACATCACTGTGCAGCTACACATCACCGTGCACACTACAAATCACCATGCAAACTACACATCACTGTGCAGCTACACATCACCGTGCACACTACACATCACTGTGCAGCTACACATTACCGTGCACACTACACATCACTGTGCAGCTACACATCACCATGCAAACTACACATCACTGTGCAGCTACCCATCACTGTGCACACTACACGTTGCTTAACATCCGCAATATGCGTGAAACATGCTTGTATGAGTCGGCAGACATCCGCACATGTCCGCAATTATCCGCAGAGGCACGTTTTTCCATTTCCAGGATTTTTGAGCTGCACAAAATTTTGGCTGTGGATGACATCCGCCTAACATACTCCATACATACTCAATACATACACAATACATACTCAATCTATGCGCTGTATATTCACCGTCATCTGCTGACATCTGCAACTGACAGGGATTTGCGGCTTGGCAGCGGACTGGGACAGTGTGTAAAACGAATATTTTGCGTGCCCATCATGTCCACATCACGGACTAAAAGAAGTTGTAGCGACTCCATAAGGGGCTTTCACAGTGGCGTATTCATAGAGCTGCTCATTACAGCGTATCATCTACGCTGTAATGAGCAGCTCTCCGCCCACTTCACGAGGAGTTTTTTCTCAATACGTAGCAGTATGTTGAGGGCTACGCTCGTAGGACAGAAGAAATTAAACCTGTTTGATTTTTTTCGGCATACAGCAAAGCACCTTCATGCGAGTCCACGCAGCGCCGTGCTACTGTCCGCTATTGTGAGCCTGCCCACGCTTCAACACGATACTGTGCGCCACTTCACATCTCCCTGTTGTTCTTCTGGAGCTATAAATACTGCAAGATCACTGCTTCACTTTATCATACTGGACTAATTATATATGAGGACTGTTTCACTGTGTCGCAACGTTTCATAAGAGAGAGAGAGAGAGAGAGACAGAGAGAGAGAGAGAGAGCGAGACAGAGACAGAGACAGAGAGAGAGAGACAGAGAGAGAGAGAGAGAGAGAGAGAGAGAGAGAGAGAGACAGAGACAGAGAGAGAGAGAGAGAGAGAGAGAGAGAGAGACAGAGAGAGAGAGAGAGAGAGAGAGAGAGAGAGAGAGAGAGACAGAGAGAGACAGAGAGACAGAGAGAGAGAGAGAGAGAGACAGAGACAGAGAGAGAGAGACAGAGAGAGAGAGAGAGAGAGAGAGAGAGAGAGAGACAGAGAGAGAGACAGAGAGACAGAGACAGAGAGAGAGAGACAGAGAGAGAGAGACAGAGAGAGAGAGAGAGACAGAGAGAGAGAGAGAGACAGAGAGAGAGAGAGACAGAGAGAGAGAGAGAGAGAGAGAGAGAGAGACAGAGAGAGAGAGAGAGAGAGAGAGAGACAGAGAGAGAGAGAGAGAGAGAGAGACAGAGAGAGAGAGAGAGAGACAGAGAGAGAGACAGAGAGACAGAGAGAGAGAGAGAGAGACAGAGAGAGAGAGAGAGAGACAGAGAGAGAGAGTGAGAGACAGAGAGAGAGAGAGAGACAGAGAGAGACAGAGAGAGAGAGAGACAGACAGAGAGAGAGAGAGAGAGACAGAGAGAGAAAGAGAGAGAGAGAGACAGAGAGAGAGAGAGATTTGAGATTTAAAAACACCTTTATTCACAACAGGTAAAATACATCATTTACATCGGTGACATGGGCTTCTGAGGTTTTTTTTTGTTTTGTTTTGTTTTTTTTTTTTGTCCCCCCCCAGGCATCAGAAATGAAGCACCAAGCTCCCAGTCCGTACAGATGAAAGAACATCATTCCTACACCACATTGCCCGAAAGGTGTCCATGTTATCAGTCAGAGCATAAAACTGGAATTCCACCCTAATCCGGGCCGCCAAGAGTCCCTTCAGCATAAGCTCAGGGTCCACCGACCCCAGAGCCAAAACACAGTGTTTCCGAGTCTTCCAGATGGCCAGCTTGGCAAGTCCACAAAGCAGGTTAATCAATACATGCAAATCCCTGGAGTGTGCGCGATATTTCGGACAAAAAATAAACGTCAACCCCAACCCGCGAAACCACCTCCCCAGCAACCCAAACAGCCCTCCCAAGCGATGACACTGTGCAAAAACATGGTAAATAGTTTCCCTGAGCGGACAGAATGGACAAGCCCCATCCACCCCTGGATCCAGGTGTGCCAGATACCCGTTCGTAGCCAAAAGCCCATGCACAATCCTCCACTGAAGATCCCCTGTACGTTTGTCGACCGGAGGTTTGTACAGGCTACGCCAGCACCCCACAGGAGACACGGCGGCACCAAAAAACCCGACCACTTCGACGACGCCAACCCTGCCAACGAGCGTAAGTGTGACACCTTAACGCAGGCAAAGTAGAGTGCCTTTTTATCAATACCCTCAAACTCTCCCAGAACAGGTGACCTGAAAGATAGGAGAGCACCCTGCTCCTCCTGCCACCCCCCCACCGAGGGCGAGACAGTTAGAGAGGGGAACACGTATTCACAGTCATCATCCCACTGGTCAGACAGAATACGAGTCTCAGCAAACGCTCTGTGGGGCCCCGGCAGGGAAGCACAGACCTCCTCCACCACCCTAAGCAGCATCCTGGAGGACCGAACTCCCGACGCCTCCCTCAGCCTCCCAACAGACGTGCGCAGCAGATGACCCAGTTTGGTGCACCCCGCCGCCCTCAGGCGGGACCGCAGAGTGGCAGATGACAAAGCAGGAGAACAAACAAAGTCATTGAAGAAGAGGGGTTCCTCAAACAGCCACATCCCTGGCGTACCGACAGCGTCCCTGCACACGGAGAGAACCCGCCATGCTTGGAGAACAGAACGGTAAAAAACAGGTACGCGTCCCACCGACGTCCCACTGACGTAGGAGGAACAGACGTTTGTCGTATCCCAAAGCAGCCTCCCTTCTCAGCAGGACACGGGCAGTATCTTGCCAGCTCAAACCCGAGCCATACAACAGTCTCTGAGCGGCCCGCAGCCTGAAGGCCGACACCCGGGCAGCAATGTCCACCAACCCTTGACCTCCTTCGTGAAGAGGCATATACAGCACGGGAGCCCTGATCCAGTGATGACCCGACCAGAAAAAAATCCACCAACATCCGCTGCAGCTGCTCAATAAGGCCGTGTGGTGGAGGGAGAACAGACAGTCTGTGCCACAGCGCCGAAGCGGCCAAGTTATTAGCGACCAGAACCTGCCCCCTGTAAGACAACTGGGGCAGCAATCATTGCCATTTGGACAGTCTGGCACACACCTTCTCCACCATGCCCTCCCAATTCTTCTGACAATACCCTTCCGTTCCCAGAAACACACCCAGCACCTTCAACCCCTCCACTCCCCACCGCATACCATGCGGCAGACGGGGAGCAGCAGCGTCCCGCCACCTCCCCATCAGAACAGCCTCACTCTTCCCCCAATTTACCCTGGCAGCGGTTCCCGTCTCATAAAGCCGTAAACTATCCAATAACTCATCAACATCCGCCTGATTCTTAACAAAAACCGTGATGTCATCTGCATATGCCGAGAGCACCAGAGGAGCACCTTGGTGAAAGCCCGGCAAAACAAGGCCAGACAGCCGGGCCCTGAGGTGACACAAAAGCGGTTCAATGACTATAGAATACAGTTGACCCGAAATGGGGCAGCCCTGTCGTATACCCCGTGTCACGGGGACAGGGCAGGTCAGCCCTCCCCCTACCTTAACCAAAACTGAAGCCCCGTGGTACAGTACCTTAACAAAAGAAATAAACCCGTCACCAAAACCAAACGCCCCCAAAGCAGAGAACAAAAACCCGTGGTGAACCCGATCAAACGCCTTTTCTTGATCCAGTGACACAAACCCACAATCCAAGACCCCCATAGTACACAAATCAAACATATCTCTCATCAAAAAAAGATTGTCCAAATAGTTCTATCAGGCAC
Organism: Thalassophryne amazonica; assembly: GCF_902500255.1. Classification (NCBI taxonomy): domain Eukaryota; kingdom Metazoa; phylum Chordata; class Actinopteri; order Batrachoidiformes; family Batrachoididae; genus Thalassophryne; species Thalassophryne amazonica. The sequence goes on from NC_047109.1 coordinate 120,907,979, forward strand.
ACAATAAGACTGATCCTTATGAATGATCAAATCCAAAACAGTCTTTAACCTGTTCGCCAACACCTTAGAAAAAAGTCTGTAATCCGCACAAAGAAGTGCGACTGGCCTCCAATTCTGTAACGAAGCTAGATCCCCTTTCTTAGGCAAAAGGGACAGAACAGCACGGCAACACGACGTGGGCAGACACCCAGTCGCGATGCTCTCCTGCAACATTTCCAAAATATCCACCCCAAGAACACCCCAGAAATGTCTATAGAAGTCCACCGGAAGGCCATCGATGCCCGGAGCTTTCCCAGGTGCCATCTGGCGTACCGCCACCGTCAGTTCCTCCAGCGTGATGGGGGAGTCCAGGGCCTCTCGCTCCGAGGCCACCAGCTGGGGGAGATCCTGTAGAAGACCAGCCGCACAGGCCTCGTCACAGTCAGCAACACCATAGAGAGCCGAATAGAAGTCCCTCGCGTGTCTCCGCATCTCCGCCGCGTCACTCGTCACCCGTCCATCAGGAAGGCGAAGACAGGTCAGCACCTGCTGATGAACTGTGGTCTTCTCCAGGTTGAAGAAGAAGGAGCTAGACGCATCCATGTCCCTAATGTTCGCAAAACGTGCCCTCACCATCCCCTCTTTCGCCCTCTCATGCAACAGTGCGCCCAGCGCCGCCTTCTTCCCTTGCAACAGACTATACCGATCAGGAGCCCTCCCCACGTGCAGATCAGCTTGAATGTTCATAATATCCCTCTCCAACGTTACAATAGCTACCTTAACCTTAGCCGTGGAATAAGAAGCATACTGCTGACACAAGACCCGAACCTGTGTCTTGCCAGCCTCCCACCACTGACACACCGTCCCGAACATCCCCTTCCGTCCCCTCCAAAATTCCCAAAAGGTCTCAATTAACCCACAAAATGCCCTGTCGAGCAAAAGTTTAGCATTGAATTTCCAGTAGGTGGTGACTCGTGCAGTGTGTGAGTGGAACAAATCCATAGTGACAAGATGGTGATCCGAAAAGCCAACCGGCTGGATACAACTCCTGCACAATCTATTCCGAAACGAGTGTGATATATAAATCCGGTCAAGCCTAGCTGCGGACACCACCCCATCCGAAACCCAAACCCACGTGTACTGTCTGTCTTGAGGATATACAACCCTCCATGTGTCTAATAAACCCACCTCCCGTAAACACCCCGCCAGTGTGGAAGCCGACTGCAAATGCGGCTCCTCACCCACTCGGTCCAGGGACATATCCACCGTACAGTTGAAATCGCCCCCCAGCACCAAACAGTCACCAGGCGCCTGCTGACCCAAAATGGCGCGCACTTGTGTAAACAGTCCCACTCGCTCCGAGCCCTCATTGTGTGCATAAACATTTATAAACACCATGGTCAACGCCCCAACCCGAGCCCTGACCAGCAGAACCCGCCCCTGAACGACCTCAGTAGTAGACAATACAGTAGCATCGAGTCGAGGTGAAAACAAAACCGCCACTCCAGCACTTAAGTTAGAGCCATGACTCTGATACAACGGTCCCCTCCACCACCGAGCCCAGTCCACCTCATTACCAACATCAGAGTGAGTCTCCTGCAGAAACAGCACCTGTAACCCCTGCCGCTCAAACAACTCAGAGACCAACGCCCTCCTCCGGCCGTCCCTGCCACCATTCATATTCAAGGAGCCCACCTTCAGATACTGCATGGGGACTGAGTAAAAAAAGAACAAAAAGAAAAACAGATAGAAAAGAGAGAACACCCAGTGAAACACAGTCATACTCTATCTGGTGGATGTACGACCCCTACGACCGCGCCCCCGCTTTGGCAAGGGGCCCTTCCCCAAGGCCGTAATATATTTCCTGAGTCTATACCGTTTCTTCTCATCCAACAAGTCCACACCAACAAGCCGCCTCAATACCTTAACAGACTTCACAAATTTCTCCGTATCCGGAAAATAATCCGCAACTCTCACGGATTTACCGAATGATTCATCCAGAAAACTGTTAATATCCTGCAACGTGTACAGATCGCTGCTGTGGAAAACAGAACCGGCGGTAGACATGCTAGAATCCGAATCATAATCCAGGTCGTCATCAGTCAGACTTTGGCTCAACAAGGGCTGTGGGTCCCCGAGAGCCGGTACCACCTCTCCAACCATGCCACCCTGTCCAACAGTAACCGAGGACCCAACCGCAGCAGAACCAACAGTGTCGGCCACAGAGGGAGGAACAGAAACTCCAACTACATCACCCACACAACCCTCAGTCACCGCAGCATCTGCCACCCCAGAATGTTCTGTTAGCAGCGGCTCAGTAGACATAACAGTATCAGGCACTAAGCTGCCCTGCTGCGGAGGAACAACCTCCACCTGCCCCGGAACTGGGCCCGACACCGACGCCCCGGGAACGTCGCGTTTGTGCGGACACGCGAAGCGTTTATGACCGACATCCCCACATTCAAAACACTTCATGCTACCAGAACTAGCATAGACCATATAAAAAGAGTCCTCATGTTTGACTCTGAAAGACACGTCCAGAGTCTGAGTAGAACAGTTCAGGAACATAAACACCTGGCGACGGAAGGACAAAACATGGCGAAGTTTCTCGCTCTTACAGCCCAACCCGATCGTCTTAAACCCGCTAGCAAATTTTCCAAACCTCTGCAGCTCCTGACTCAGAGCCTCATTCGAAACGAACAGCGGGACACCGGAAATAATGATCTTAGTAGACGGAGCGTAAAGCGGAGAGGCCTGCAAGTAAGAATCATTTAGATAAACCCCACTCTCCACTAACTGAGCAGAGAAACGTTCCTCCGACAAAAAAACCACCACGGCTCTGTTCATTCTGGAAGCAAACATTAAGTTTTCATGGCCGACCTGCTCACCCACCACCAAAACATCCTCCACCGACACAGCCGGGTCCGGAACCACCCTCACCCCGTGACGGAGCGAGAGGGCCGGCGGCGGCCCCGCCGCCATCCGCACCAAGACCCGCCACAAAAAAAAGTACACAAGCAACCACAAATCAATCAAAACAATAATAAACAACCAACAAACAAACCGAAAAGCAACAAACTCCCAAAAAGGAAGGAAAAAACGCCACCTCACCTGAGCTGCGTCACACTCACGCCCGCACCCTCCACTCACGCTCGGACTCCCAGCATGCACCAGTCAGAGAGAGAGACAGAGAGAGAGAGAGAGAGAGAGAGAGAGAGAGACAGACAGAGAGAGAGAGAGACAGAGAGAGAGAGAGAGACAGAGAGAGAGAGACAGAGACAGAGAGAGAGACAGAGAGAGAGAGAGACAGAGACAGAGAGAGAGAGACAGAGAGAGACAGAGAGAGAGAGAGACAGACAGAGAGACAGAGAGAGAGAGACAGAGAGAGGTTTTATTTTGAGGAGTCTGAGTCTCCTTAAAATAAACCCGCTCTCTCTCCTCTATCAGATTCTTTAATATAAAATAAAATAAAACCGCTTTCTCGTGCGCTCTCTCTCTCTCTCTCTCTGTCTGTGTGTCTAATCAGAGCTGAGACTCTTTAAAATAAACACGCACGCGCTACATGTCGGTGCGCTCATCAAACGCCCTGATTGATCAGTCTGATCAAAGCTGAAAAGAGCTGTAACTAAAATAAACGTGCACTCCCTGCATAAAATAATAATAATAATAATGTTAAATGACTGTTTTTGAGCCACACCACACCTGCAGTAGAGAACAGAGCGCACTTCCACAGAGACAGAAAATAACACTGAAACTAGTGCAGCATGGCACACGCGATTGTGTGCACACATTAAAACGCGAACACACGCAGCTGCAAGTATGAACGAACACTGTTAAAGGCTGAGTACACGTATTTCGGCCGTATTTAAATGAAACACAACGCTGCAATGAGCAGCTCTACGAATATGCCACTGTAACAGGCAGACTGGCCACGAATAAAGCATTTTTATTACGTCTGCTTTGCGTCTGATTTGTGGCGGTTGCAAATCAGATGCGCTGTGCTCACAGCTGGATGCCGTTCTTTGTTCTACCGGCTGCTGGATGCTGCCTATATAAAATAATTATTTTGTGGCGGATTAATCATTTTATTCTGCAAATTGCCTGTTGAAAACGACTCTAATCACCTCCTGAATCACAGAGGAAGCTGCAGAAAGCATTTTGAGCCATCTAAAAAGGTAATTATTTACATTGTCAAGGCTTGATAAAACAGTTGTGTGTTTTTCCTTCTTATGTGCAGCTGTTACAGTATTTATTCCTGTGTTTATAACAGATTTAATTTCTTGATATAATCGTTCAGACGAGCTGCGCTCTGATGTGATCCAATCGCCCTGTTCACTGCTTCTTTACTCCAATCAACTTGTCCAAGTCCAGCAGTTGCTCCAGAGGCTGTATTGTTGGTGTGAATAGTGATGCCGACGGCCCGAATGAGCTTCTTTTATGACCGCAATGCAGAGGCCGTGCACGCGCAACACGTGCGCAATGCATCATAATACACCTGTAATACTGCCGTGATAATCGCAATGTGTCTGAACCGTTTCCTCACTACATGCGTTATACAACTGTGACTGTTCATCATATATTCACTATATATTATTAATATAACCATAATTCATACTGGGACATTTGTCATTTTGGCAATTTTTGTTGCAGACGACAACAAACGCCCGTACTTTGTGTACTCAGTCCATGCGCAATTAATCCTCTCCCCAGTGGGACCAGGCCCTAACACGTTGATTTTGAGTCTTAACACCACGCTCGCTTCTGGAAGCATCAAAAGTGACAACACACAAAAGCAATGAGCCCACACTTGTGTCTTTGAGCATCCTGCCCCCTGCTGGAAGGTCTTGTTTACTACATGGCTTCTAGCACAGAAGCAAGCTGAGAGGAGCCACAAAGCTCAACTCTCTGCTCAATCACAACACTTCGGTCAGGCAGAGGTCTTGGAAAATAAAGCAGTGCTGAGTTATGGTTTGGTGTATAAATAAAATGAATACTGATAGAATAACTGCTTTAATGTCAATTCTGTCATTTGTACAAAGTTAAAATATAACATATATCTTTTAATGTTGAATAATGCACTAATTCTGAAGTTTTGTAACAAACACAGACAGATCGCAAAGGATTATGCGTAAAATGTGCCTCCGCTAAAAACTGATTGGTTGAGTCATTCATTATGTAAACCAACAAGTTAATGTGACATGTGTCATGTGTTGCTGTTTACAGATAAATGTGCTTTTGTAAAATATTCCATTTTTTTATTTGTAAAAACAGGCATTTTCAAAAAAAAAAAAAAGCCAAGTTGTAATTAGATAACCGTCTGATATAACCAGTGTCAAAACAAATAGAACGCTGCCATGATCTACTGCTGCCAGTGCTAGTTTTGGCCCTTTTTCAGCTGATTTTTCATTCGTGTGAGAATTTTTTGGATCGCACCAAGTTTCAGGTTAATTGCACGTCCAGCATCATTTAGTATACATGGAGTAACGAGCTGCGTTTAACATCTCACGACCACCTCCTGATCAGCGATCATATGGTCAGATAAAAATCAAACCTGTTTGATATTCTGGTCGGCCGTCGTGAGGGTATCCCACTGCTGAAGCACTACAAGCGTCCAACCTCTCGCATTGTGCCTATGCAAACACCGCAGACCTGTCTTATAATTTTTTTTTTAAACTTTTATGTCTTACATAGAGAATTTCAAATTAAATTTGAAAAAAAAAGCTTCTGTTTACATTTTGCTTCTGGAAACACGAGTCCGACATGTGGTTTTTGAACGTACAATGTGTGTGAGAACATAAATCGTGCGTTCTGAACTTTTACACTGTGCGGTTCTGTTGTACAGTTTGAGCTGGAACCGAGTACAGTGATTGAATATATCAGCCCAGCTTCAGTTTGAATACTGCCATGAACACTACTGGCCAGTAGATGGCAGTAGAGACCTTGAAAACATGCCAAAAGAAAATTCCAGATAATCCGTGTCTGCTACTCTGCTACATTTAGGATGCGTGGAATTTAATAAATGCAAACACAGTAACTTTATTTATGAGAGTCGTAGGCACTAGAGTTTAATGCTGTTGCCCGTGGAGCCTGATCAGAGTGTCTGAAATGCATTTCTCATGTCCTGAACGTACTGAGATTACTCTATCCTACCCATAATGCACTGCTGGGCACAGCATGTCCACACTAAAACCTTAAAAAGTAGCGCATTACTTTAAAAGTAAAACATATATCTGATATTTTCACTTTATAAAACTTCAGACGTGACGTTAATTTAAATAACTTGTCCGAAATTAGTTTGGTTAAAATTTGACCCATAAGTTAAAAATGTATGCCTCTGGATGACTTGGGTGATATTGGCCACGTATCAGTATGGTGTTAAAGAAAATGAAAGTTTTTTTGTGACCAGTTCTCCTTTGCCTGCAGAGAATAGAGTGGTTTCTTCTCGAAGCAGCTCTCCTGTTTTGCAGAGGGAAGAACTACACATCCACACTACACATTACCATGTGCTTTTTCAGTTTATCTGAGTTCAACAAAATACACAAAATATTTCTGAAAATATTTACTCAATCTAATTACTGTTTTCCGACAAAACAAAATGAAAGGACCACAATGGAAATAAGCGCTCGCGCTTTTTTGTGTAATCCTTTTATTTTAATGTTACCTGTATACAATATTTGTTAATTGTTATACAATGTACATTTTAATAGTAAACAAATCAATCAATCAATCAATCAATCAATCAACACCTGCTACAAAACATTTAACAGAAACAGTAGGTGCTCAACTGATTTTAAATTTAATAAATGTTTGTAGCTGTTCAGCTTTATTTACCACATTATCGGTCTAAAAATTATCGGACAAAAATTTATCGCAAGATAATTACTCAGTTATCTAAAAAGATAATCTGATAATGAAAACATTATCTTCAATAATTATCGGATTATCGGAACTGTGCCCATCACTGGTATGGAATATGTAAGGCGGATGTCATCTGCAGCCAAAATTTTGTGCAGCTCAAAAATTCTGGCAACGGAAAAACGTGCCTCTGCGGATAATTGCGGATGTGTGCGGGTGTCGGCCGACTCATACAAGCATGTTTCACGCATATTGCGGATGTTAAACGAATATGAGCCAATTTTGTGTGCAATCCATACGCAAATCCTCCTAAATGTCAGTGGGACCGGGCCCTTACATCTTCCTTTCAATGCCACTGACAAAGGAAGTGTTTCTACATCTGAAGTTGGTCCCTGGACTTTGGACCATGGTTCACTGGTCCTAATGGTTGGACTGCATCTCACTAGAACCTTCGATGGTTTAACTACAGAGGACAATTTTCATATGTACAATTACAATTTAGTCAGGAACACATTCATCAAAGAAAACATTTTTGTTTTCATTGTAACAAGTTATATTTAGTGGTTTGGCTGTGGTCTGGGACCTCCACGTGCAGAAAAAAATCCCCAACACCCCCAAAGGTAGAGAAGAGAGCATGCGTCAATGCCAACAAAATTGACTAATGAAGTCAGACCCGGCATCAAGGAGAAGTTGGTTTGGAGGCGGATGCAAACTGGTCTGCAGAGCATCAGTGTGTGGGCAGGTTAAAGTACTTTAAATAGGGCGTTCATAAAGAACTACCTAATAAACAGCTAGCAAGCAATCGGCTGAGCTACCAGCTGATCACTGCTGATGTCTTCAGATGGTTGTCAGGACTTGACTTTGTGACCTGGCTGAACTAAGGCTGTGCTCAGTTTAGGACCTTTCATCTATTTCTTGGATTTAGTGCTCTTTCTCTCACAGACCCCATTCACTGTGTACCTCGATAGACCATCCTTTCTTCTCTTTTTCTTTTGTGGTTATCCTTTCTCCAGGTATTGTGGTGATATGATCGTGTTATTTTAGTTTTACAATGTAACCACTATCAAACAATCACAAAGTAATGCTTCACTTCTTTCATTTAGAATATTTCTGCATGGAAACCGTCTCTCTCACTGACAACCACACCTGCACCTAATCCATCATCAATGCAGCATGCACTAACTACCCAGCAGGTGGCAGACACGTCTATGTGATATTATGTAGGCAAAACAAATGTGTTTTTTTAGTTTATCTGAGTTCAACAAAATACACAAAATATTTCTCAAAATATTTACTCAATCTAAGGGCCCTGTCCCACTGGGGAGAGGATTAATTGCGCATGAATTGAGTACACAAAATACAGGCATTCGTTGTCGTCTGCAACAAGAATGGTCAAAAATGACAAATGTCCCAGTATGAATTACAGATATATTAATAATATATAGCGAATATATGATGAACAATCACAGTTATATAACACATGTAGTGAGGAAACTGATCCGACACATTGAGATTATCACAGCAGTGTTACAGGTGTATTATGAATGCATCGCGCACGTGTTGCGCGTGCACGGCATCTGCATTGCGGTCAAAAAAGAAGCGCACTCGCTCCTTTCAGCATCACTATTCACACCAACAATACAGCCTCTGGACCATTTGCTGGACTTGGACAAGTTGATCACAGAGTTAATGTTTATGTTGTCATGCGAGGGTTAACTGTTCATGAGTTTGCGGAGCGGGGGGGGGGGGGGGAAGGCGCTCGGGATGTGAGACGTTGTTTGGTTTTTTTTTTTTGAGTGAGTTGTGGCTAAACAGCAACTCTTCCTTTCATGGTGTTAAATAAAAGTCCTGGATTGCAGCAACTACGTCTTTGTGGATCTACACAGCCGGACCGGCACTGACTGGCAGGTATGTCGCTTTCTGCCACATATAGTACTTTGGGTGTACGTGACGTGTTTGTTATGCATTCACAGATTGTCTGCAAATCAGCTGCAAAGCAGATGTAATAAAAACACTTTATTTGTGGCCAATTTGTCTGCATTTGCGACAACTTATTTTGGTTTGTGATGTGGACATGATGGGAACGATATATATCTGTTTTACACACTGTCCCAGTCCGCTGTCAAGCCGCAAATCCCTGTCAGTTGTGGATATCAGCTGTTAATGGCAGATATATAGCGCATAGAGTGAGTATGTATTGTGTATGAATTGAGTATATATGGAGTATGTGAGACGGATGTTATCCACATTCAGATTTTTGAACAGCGCAAAAATCCTGGCTGTGGACATGCATGCCTCTGCAGATGATCACGGACGTGTTCGGATGACGGCCAACTCATACAGGCATGTTACACGGATATTGCGGATGTTTGGCGAATATGGGCCAATTTTGCGCGCAATCCATATGCAAATCCTCCTAAACACCAGTGGGACAGGACCCTAATTACTATTTTCCGACAAAACAAAATGAAAAAAGTTCTTTTTTAGGGTTTTCTTTTCTTTCTCTGGTGGTTGGCTCTCACTGCGGTATTGTATCACTTCCTGTTCCGGAGCACAGCGGTGTTTTGCTGTATCTGTTAGCTGTTTAATCTGCGTAGTTAGATTGATCTAGAGAATGATTTGTTTCACAGTGTAATCTTCACGTGCCTTAACTAAAGCACTCCGTCTGCTGAATCACCGCTAAATTATTTACACATTATTCATTTTGTGTGTTTTTAGGAATCCGCTAGCTTAGCGCAGCTACTAGCTCTTAGCCGGTTTAGCATGGTGGCTTCTCCTGTCTCTCCTGCACTTTTCTGCTCTGGGTGTGAAATGTTTAGTTATTCCTCGGCCTCCTTTAGCAGTAATGGTACTTGTAATAAGTGTAGCTTATTCGTAGCTTTGGAGGCCAGGCTGGGTGAATTGGAGACTCGGCTCCGCACCGTGGAAAATTCTACAGCTAGCCAGGCCCCTGTAGTCGGTGCAGACAAAGGTAGCTTAGCCGCCCTTAGTTCCCTTCCAGCAGATCCCGAGCAGCCGGGAAAGCAAGCCGACTGGGTGACTGTGAGGAGGAAGCGGAGTCCTAAACAGAAGCCCCCTGTACACCACCAACCCGTTCACATTTCTGAGAGTTTTTCCCCACTCGGCGATACACCCACCGAGGATCAAACTCTGGTTATTGGTGACTCTGTTTTGACAAATGTGAAGTTAGCGACACCAGCAACCATAGTCAAATGTCTTCCGGGGGCCAGAGCAGGCGACATTGAAGGAAATTTGAAACTGCTGGCTAAGGCTAAGCGTAAATTTGGTAAGATTGTAATTCACGTCGGCAGTAATGACACCCGGTTACGCCAATCGGAGGGCACGAAAATTAACATTGAATCGGAGTGTAACTTTGCAAAAACAATGTTGGACTCTGTAGTTTTCTCTGGGCCCCTCCCCAATCGGACCAGGAGTGACATGTTTAGCCGCATGTTCTCCTTGAATTGCTGGCTGTCTGAGTGGTGTCCAAAAAATGAGGTGGGCTTCATAGATAATTGGCAAAGCTTCTGGGGAAAACCTGGTCTTGTTAGGAGAGACGGCATCCATCCCACTTTGGATGGAGCAGCTCTCATTTCTAGAAATCTGGCCAATTTTATTAAACCCTCCAAACCGTGACTATCCAGGGTTGGGACCAGGAAGCAGAGTTGTAGTCTTACACACCTCTCTGCAGCTTCTCTCCCCCTGCCATCTCCCCAATACCCCATCCCCGTAGAGACGGTGCCTGCTCCCAGACCACCAATAACCAGCAAAAATCAATTTAAGCATAAAAATTCAAAAAGAAAAAATAATATAGCACCTTCAACTGCACCACAGACTAAAACAGTTAAATGCGGTCTATTAAACATTAGGTCTCTCTCTTCTAAGTCCCTGTTAGTAAATGATATAATAATTGATCAACATATTGATTTATTCTGCCTTACAGAAACTTGGTTACAGCAGGATGAATATGTTAGTTTAAATGAGTCAACACCCCCGAATCACACTAACTGTCAGAACGCTCGTAGCACTGGCCGAGGCGGAGGATTAGCAGCAATCTTCCATTCCAGCTTATTAATTAATCAAAAACCCAGACAGAGCTTTAATTCATTTGAAAGCTTGACTCTTAGTCTTGTCCATCCAAATTGGAAGTCCCAAAAACCAGTTTTATTTGTTATTATCTATCGTCCACCTCGTCGTTACTGTGAGTTTCTCTGTGAATTTTCAGACCTTTTGTCTGACTTAGTGCTTAGCTCAGATAAGATAATTATAGTGGGCGATTTTAATATCCACACAGATGCTGAGAATGACAGCCTCAACACTGCATTTAATCTATTATTAGACTCAATTGGCTTTGCTCAAAATGTAAATGAGTCCACCCACCACTTTAATCATATCTTAGATCTTGTTCTGACTTATGGTATGGAAATTGAAGACTTAACAGTATTCCCTGAAAACTCCCTTCTGTCTGATCATTTCTTAATAACATTTACATTTACTCTGATGGACTACCCAGCAGTGGGGAATAAGTTTCATTACACAGAAGTCTTTCAGAAAGCGCTGTAACGAGGTTTAAGGATATCATCCTGTTGTGTGGGCCGCCAGAAGAGGAGGTACTGCTGGCCCACCACCAGAGGGCGCCCTGCCTGAAGTGCGGGCTTCAGGCATGAGAGGGCGCTGCCGCCATGGACACAGCCGGGGGTGACAGCTGTCGCTCATTACCTCTTGACAGCTGTCACCCATCTACTCAACATCATCTCACTCCATAAAGACCAGATGTCATCTCCACCTCGTTGCCGAGATATCATACTTCATAGGAGGTACTACTCTCAACCTTTTTTTGAGATTTATAAATCTGTGATTGTGAGTGTTTGCAGGAGAACCGGTCATTTTGGTGGAGGCTGTGCATGACGGCGCTCCTTTTCCTCTGAGACCACTGCAACGTGTTGAGTGAGAGGTGGAGGTGGCATTCCCACCGTTGTTGTTACTGGGTGTACACACACCCACACTTGACTGTGTTTGTTCTTCGCCAGCAGTACCAGATCCGACAGTCGGGGACGGTGATCACCTGGGAATTCGGGACTTGGCGGCTCCAGTATTCACCAGGTTCTGGGGCGGCGGAAATCGTGTGGGTCCGGCTCTTCTCAGGACAGACGTCTTCTATCCTCGAGCCTGCCCACACGTCACCTCTGTGTATTGACTGTTATGATATTCTGTGATTGTCTGTATGTTCGTTGTGCACATTCACAACATTAAATTGTTATATTTTGGCTCATCTATTGACCGTTCATTTGCGCCCCCTGTTGTGGGTCCGTGTCACTACACTTTCCCAACACATTCCTTCTTTATGTTCTCTAATGCCATATACCAACACAGTGCAGAGTAGCTACCTAAACTCTGTAAGTGAGATAGAGTATCTCGTCAATAGTTTTACATCCTTATTGAAGACAACTTTGGATGCTGTAGCTCCTCTGAAAAAGAGAGCTTTAAATCAGAAGTGCCTGACTCCGTGGTATAACTCACAAACTCGCAGCTTAAAGCAGATAACCGTAAGTTGGAGATGAAATGGCGTCTCACTAATTTAGAAGATCTTCACTTAGCCTGGAAAAGAGTCTGTTGCTCTATAAAAAAAGCCCTCCGTAAAGCTAGGACATCTTACTACTCATCACTAATTGAAGAAAATAAGAACAACCCCAGGTTTCTTTTCAGCACTGTAGCCAGGCTGACAAAGAGTCAGAGCTCTATTGAGCCGAGTATTCCTTTAACTTTAACTAGTAATGACTTCATGACTTTCTTTGCTAATAAAATTTTAACTATTAGAGAAAAAATTACTCATAACCATCCCAAAGACGTATCGTTATCTTTGGCTGCTTTCAGTGATGCCAGTATTTGGTTAGACTCTTTCTCTCAGATTGTTCTGTCTGACTTATTTTCATTAGTTACTTCCTCCAAACCATCAACATGTCTATTAGACCCCATTCCTACCAGGCTGCTCAAGGAAGCCCTACCATTATTTAATGCTTCGATCTTAAATATGATCAATCTATCTTTGTTAGTTGGCTATGTACCACAGGCTTTTAAGGTGGCAGTAATTAAACCATTACTTAAAAAGCCATCACTTGACCCAGCTATCTTAGCTAATTATAGGCCAATCTCCAACCTTCCTTTTCTCTCAAAAATTCTTGAAAGGGTAGCTAACTGATCATCTGCAGAGGAATGGTCTATTTGAAGAGTTTCAGTCAGGTTTTAGAATTCATCATATTACAGAAACAGCATTAGTGAAGGTTACAAATGATCTTCTTATGGCCTCAGACAGTGGACTCATCTCTGTGCTTGTTCTGTTAGACCTCAGTGCTGCTTTTGATACTGTTGACCATAAAATTTTATTACAGAGATTACAGCATGCCATAGGTATTAAAGGCACTGTGCTGCAGTGGTTTGAATCATATTTATCTAATAGATTACAATTTGTTCATGTAAATGGGGAATCTTCTTCACAGACTAAGGTTAATTATGGAGTTCCACAAGGTTCTGTGCTAGGACCAATTTTATTCACTTTATACATGTATAGGCAGTAGGCAGTATTATTAGACGGCATTGCTTAAATTTTCATTGTTACGCAGATGATACCCAGCTTTATCTATCCATGAAGCCAGAGGACACACACCAATTAGCTAAACTGCAGGATTGTCTTACAGACATAAAGACATGGATGACCTCTAATTTCCTGCTTTTAAACTCAGATAAAACTGAAGTTATTGTACTTGGCCCCACAAATCTTAGAAACATGGTGTCTAACCAGATCCGTACTCTGGATGGCATTACCCTGACCTCTAGTAATACTGTGAGAAATCTTGGAGTCATTTTTGATCAGGATATGTCCTTCAATGCGCATATTAAACAAATATGTAGGACTGCTTTTTTGCATTTACGCAATATCTCTAAAATCAGAAAGGTCTTGTCTCAGAGTGATGCTGAAAAACTAATTCATGCATTTATTTCCTCTAGGCTGGACTATTGTAATTCATTATTATCAGGTTGTCCTAAAAGTTCCCTGAAAAGCCTTCAGTTAATTCAAAATGCTGCAGCTAGAGTACTGATGGGGACTAGAAGGAGAGAGCATATCTCACTCATATTGGCCTCTCTTCATTGGCTTCCTGTTAATTCTAGAATAGAATTTAAAATTCTTCTTCTTACTTATAAGGTTTTGAATAATCAGGTCCCATCTTATCTTAGGGACCTCATAGTACCATATCTCCCCAATAGAGCACTTCGCTCTCAGACTGCAGGCTTACTTGTAGTTCCTAGGGTTTGTAAGAGTAGAATGGGAGGCAGAGCCTTCAGCTTTCAGGCTCCTCTCCTGTGGAACCAGCTCCCAATTCAGATCAGGGAGACAGACACCCTCTCTACTTTTAAGATTAGGCTTAAAACTTTCCTTTTTGCTAAAGCTTATAGTTAGGGCTGGATCAGGTGACCCTGAACCATCCCTTAGTTATGCTGCTATAGACGTAGACTGCTGGGGGGTTCCCATGATGCACTGAGTGTTTCTTTCTCTTTTTGCTCTGTATGCACCACTCTGCATTTAATCATTAGTGATTGATCTCTGCTCCCCTCCACAGCATGTCTTTTTCCTGGTTCTCTCCCTCAGCCCCAACCAGTCCCAGCAGAAGACTGCCCCTCCCTGAGCCTGGTTCTGCTGGAGGTTTCTTCCTGTTAAAAGGGAGTTTTTCCTTCCCACTGTCGCCAAGTGCTTGCTCACAGGGGGTCGTTTTGACCGTTGGGGTTTTTCTGTAATTATTGTATGGCTTTTGCCTTACAATATAAAGCTCCTTGGGGCAACTGTTTGTTGTGATTTGGTGCTATATAAATAAAATTGATTTGATTTGATTTTTTTATAAGGTTTGACAGTCAAGGCAGGCTGGATGCAAATGCAGGGCGCAGGTACACAGCTCAGTGGACTAAAAGATTTTCCTGGGTTAACAGGCTGGTGTCGGTACACACACACACACACACACACACACACACACACACACACACACACACACACACACACACACACACACACACACACACACACACACACACACACACACACACACAGGTAGTCCAAACAACCACCCAAGAGTCCAAAACTTGACACTGTTTTGTATGTGTAAGACAAACATATTGTATATCAGCAGTTATTATCATATTGGAACTCAGATGTAAAGACTTTATGTCATCGTAAACTGCCATCGAACCTGCACATGCTCCAGAGTGTCGATCTCATTCATGCTCCCACGGCAGGCATCTGATTGGATGTTCACACTGACCACGCCTCCTGACGGAAGAACCCTGACCAATAAGACATGACATCAGACAAGACATTTTCACCTGTGTTTATTCCACATCCATAAACTGACTTTACCTGCAGTGGACACAGAACAAGCAGTGACCGGTCAGATTACGATGAAACGAAACAGACTGGAAAAGTGACAAGATACAAAAAGCTGACGAATAGGATATCAGACCAAAAATAAAATGTGAGGTAGAGCAGCACTTGTGTGTGTGTGTGTGTGTATTACTGAGTTACTGGTAGCAAAGAGCCCATTTTTCAGTAAGTTATTAAATGACACTAAAAAAATTGTTACACTAATATGATAATCAAAAGTGCTCACATCAAGCAAAATTTCCATGAGGACTCTTAAGCCTGGTTCACACAACAGGATTTTAAAATTATCTTTAGGTTTCCAAAACCTGAGAGACCACACACATGAAGATACTGTAAAAAAATCATAGATCTGACAGGTTTGGTGGTACAGTGTGTGGTGTTCAGCCACACGGTAAAAACACCACACACCAACAGATTTCACACACCAACATTCCCAGCTCAGACAGGAAATCTCGCAAAATCTCTTGAGATTAAACATGACTTCAGAGTAAACAAACAGAGATACTTTGTGGACTATTTAAAACAGAGGCGGAAAAAAAACGATACAAAAAGAAAAAGAAAAGGTGTTCTTTAAAGGAGTGGAGACAGCGCGACCACCGGACTTTCTGGTAAGTCAGAACAGCTGTTTTGATTTTATTTTCTGCTCCGTACATTCGTCACCTCGCTTTCTGATTGGCTGCACGTCACATTCAGCAGGCTACGTGTTTGTTTGTAGTCGGAGGACAACACACACTGCGATATCGGGCCAAAAAAATCCAACATGTTGAATATCGCCGATTTGTGATCAGAGCGCCCTGACGCCCTTCTGAGCAGATCAGAGCGCTCTGAACACACCACACATGACAGGAATATCTGATAAGATTATTCTGGGCAAAGGCTACATGCCCAACCTTTGGGCAGATAAATATAATGTCTTACCTTATTCACAGAACCATGATCATGTATTTGACACCTTTTGTGCATCTAAACTACGTTTTTTACACCACTTTTTAAGGCTCTATTGCGGCGTATGTTTGACACATTTAACAGCATCGTCTTTAATTACTGCGAAAACACTGCAATGGATGAAAACAGACAAACTTCATAAGTATTTTGAACAGAAGCCTGTTAACGACAACGAAACAGTTTTTGAACAAAATGCTGCTTGTTGGCTGTAAGATGGTGTTAGTTTGACACTGTTCCCTGGGTGTGATGAGCCAAACAGAACCACTTTAAATCACAGCTCCTCCGCGGGCTGCGAACCCTCCCGCAGCCGGCGAGAAAATATCCACCTTTTTTCTCTCCCGCGTTGAAACCGGAAGTGAGCTTACAAGTGCGCTCATTGGTTGGTTGTGGTTGGGCGTATATGCTCACAAATTTACTTTATTGAACCAACGGTTGGGCAAATAGCCACTCTCTTTATCTTTAGCGTTATCCCGATTGTCGGGGCGTCCTTAAGATTGTTGGAAGGGGAAGATCGGGTCCAATATCGGCCTAATTATCCTGCCGTGTGAACCTGGCCTTAAACACTTCAGTCTTGGCACAACACCACAAACGGGATAACAGACAGACAGACAGAAAAACCATCTTGTTTGATTAAAGACAATATGGTGGAAAAATAGATGAAACCAATCAAAAATGAGCATCAGAAGCTATATTCAGCTAAAAGTTTGCAAAAACAGAAAGATGTTCTTTACCTTGGAGGATGCAGTGTGACTTTTTGCGTGCACTTTCTCTGTGGGGCTACAGTGTTGAAGCGTGCAGCCTGCTGCACCATCAGACCGGCATCCAGCACGCCAAAGCCGTACCTGACAGCAGACGGGAGGAGACCATCAGTCAAACCAGCACGCTTACTCACAGCTGGCAAAAGTGAAAGTGCCCAGTTGAAACACATCTGGCATGAAAATACAAACTCAGTACAACTGTGGCATTTTCTGTCACTCACTTTTTCTGTGCTACATAAAGTGTGCAAAATGCTACAAAAATAATTCAGATGTCTGCTTTTGCAAAGAATACCAAGAATAAAGTGGTGATATTTAAATTCAAAGTGTTCATTTCATGCACCTGCACGTTTCCACTACAGTGGAAGTGGACTTCTTTGGAGTCGTTAAGATGTTTTGTCAGTCATCCAAGTGACTTCATCAGTTTGAAGATGAATGACAAATTGTCTTGAAGATTGTTTAGAGACAAAGTCAGAGAAGTGAGACTGAGATGCAGGGTATACAGGGAGAAGGATGCTGAGGATGGAGCCACCAGGTAGGAGGAGAAGAGGGAAGCCAAAGAGGAGGTTTATGGATGTGCTGAGGGAGGACATGCAGGTAGCTGGTGAGACAGAGGAAGACACAGAGGACAGGGTGAGATGGAAACCACTGATCTGCTGGTGAAGAGTCTGTCCATCCACAGTTCATAGTAAGTCTTTTTTTCATTTCTCTGGTTTTCTTTGGTTTATCTTGACACTGTTCATAATTCTCCTTAACAACATTTGGAATTTTGTGGGGAAAATATGGACTCTTTGTGGTAAAACCAGTAAAACTCAACCAAAATGCTACTTCTCCGTCAGTTTCTGACAGATTTTAATTCTGCACTGCTCACAATTCTTCCTTGAGAACTGTTAAAATTTTGAGTTTTGGGGAAAATGCAGAGTGGTGATGAAAACAGTGAATTTCACCCAAAATAGGACATGTTCTGTCATTGCACGGTTACTAAGAAAACAAATCACCAAAATAAGACACCATTCAAGAACATTTACACATTGTGGTAAAGGCTTTGGAAGAGAACCTCAACTACCAGCAAAGATATTTACAGCAGTGTGTAAATGACTGTCCCCGAGACCTTTTACACGCTGCTTCAACATTTCACCTGGTAGTTCAGGTTTCATTCAAAAGATACACTTTTGAATTTTGGCACTAGTGTAAATGCCAAAATGACTCAGAAAATTTACAGCTACTGGTAAAGAATTATACTGACAGTATGTCATAACTTTCTTCAACTTCATTGTGTGAGGAAACAGCTTGGAGACAGCCATAGATGCTCTGGTTTGGAAGAACCATCAAGCAGACCAAACTCACAGAGGT
Organism: Thalassophryne amazonica; assembly: GCF_902500255.1. Taxonomy (NCBI): domain Eukaryota; kingdom Metazoa; phylum Chordata; class Actinopteri; order Batrachoidiformes; family Batrachoididae; genus Thalassophryne; species Thalassophryne amazonica. The sequence goes on from NC_047109.1 coordinate 120,926,294, forward strand.
GGCCATCTGATATTGTCATTCTGTCAACATTCATTAACATACTGTAGGAAACAGAACATCTATGGACAGAATGAAAGGTCAGAGTTCACAGAAGAGGTACACAGAACCTTCAAGATCTGAAGACTGTTTGTGTGGAAGAATGGACCAAAATCACACTTGATCAATGCATGTGACTAGTTTCTCCACACAGGAGGAGTCTTGAAGATTCATTACCAACAAAGACTTTTGTACCAAGTATTAAATCAGTTTCAGTAAGTGTGTTCAATACTTTTTCCCTGTGTCATTTTACACATAATTTATGGTAAATGGACTGCATTTATAAAGTGCTTTTCCATCTCCACCAGATGCTTAAAGTGCTTTACAAATAATGCCTCACATTCACACAAAGCGCTCACGACACAACGGGAGCAATAGGGGATTAAAGGGCCCTTAATGATTTTCCAGTCAGGCTGGGATTTGAATAAATCTAAAACAGTTAAAAACCTTTGTCAATTGTGACTTTAGTGCTTACCTGTTCAATGTTTGGAGCAGATAAAGAGCTCTGTTCTCTGTAAACACAGAAGAGCTGGTTTCAGGAGAAACAGCTCTATCCTCTGCAGTCAGAGAAAAGCTGGTCACAAGGTAATTGCTCTTGATATCATACTAACTCACTGGCAGTATCACCCAAGTCATCCAGAGGCATACAGCTTTAACTTATGGTTAAAATTTTAACCAAACTAATTTCAGACATCTTATTTAAATTAACATCACTTCTGAAGTTTTATAAAGTGAAAACATCAGCTATATGTTTTAGTTTTAAAGTATTGCACTAATTTTAAAGGTTTTATTGTGGACATGGTGTGTGTGCAGTGTATTATGGGTACTGTAAAAGTTCACGACATAAGAAATGCATTTGAGACGCTCTGATCAGGCTCCACACGGACAACAGCATTAACCTCGTTGTATATTGTGCCTAAAACTCTCATGAATATATTCTCTGGGTTTATAGATGTTGTTATTGTGTTTGTTTTATGTAAAAATGCCAGAAGAAGCTCAGGTTGCTTCTCCATTATTTTCAATAGGAATCACTGTGAGCTGCAGTCGCTTCCTGTTTGGTCTATAATGTCCTGCTGATTGTCCTTTACAACACTGTTTGTCATCTTTGTTCCAGAGTAATATATATAAAATGTCTGAAATTTGGTTTGCATTTATTAAATTCCACACAGATGCAAAATGAGACGTCCTGTGCTGACGTGCAGCAGCTTGCTGAGCTCAGCTCAGAGGTACGGAGAGACATTCATGCCAAAATGTCTGAAAGGAAATGCTTTAGACAAAAACTACGGATTTTATTTAGTTTTATTTGTGTCCAGAGATCAAGGATCCAGTGACCAATTTAAAATGTTGTTGACATAGAAAACCTGTAAAGCCTACTTTTAGTACACAGAAAATTTGCAAGAGGTATTGATAAGGAAATCGATAAGGAATCAATATCGATAAAATCTTATCAATACCCATCCCTATTAATGAGTCTACGTATGAATAGTACGAGGATGGAACAAGCTACTGATGAAGACAGTGAACCTCATGCAACAACATTTCATAAACGTCTCTCCAAGCTTTTTTTTTTTTTTTTTTTTGCTATGATAGGGCCAAATGAGAAAAATGGTGAAAGTGGGAAGTTGAAGTTGAGTCTGTTACGAAGACTGTGGTTTTGTCCAACGTAGCTGTAGTTCGTGTTGCGTGTAATCGCCTGAAGAGCTGACATGTCCCCCTGAACTATAACCAGTGGACATGAATCACTGCTGCCACACCCTGAAGCCTTGCTGCTGCCTTGCAGGATCACATCACCACTTTCTCTCTCTGTCGCTCCACTGCTCTGATGTCTCCATCTCTTGATGCTTCCTTGAATCATCCACTCATCCTTCCTCTTTACCCTCTCTGTTTGCCACCTTCAGCATTCTTTCCCTCTTTAAATTCTCCGCCACTCTCTTCCACCATGTTGAATTTCTTGCATCAGATCATTTGGGCACTATCGCTCATCTGCTGCTTCAGTGATGCTGAAATCACAGTCCTCATAAGTCTCTCTTCAGACCTTTCATTTTCTTCTATCCCCCCCACCTTTCTTCAGTTGTCCAGATTTAGTAATGCTGCAGTAACCACCTTCATTCTCCTTAGCCCACCTCCTCCTTCTTGGAAATCCAGAGGGGGTGACAAAGAGCTAATTTCTCTCATTATTGCCATACAGACCTTATGTCGTTAATCTGCAATAAGTGAAATTCATTTCCATGATGACGGGGTCTGTTGAAGCAGTGGAGAGAGCCAGAAAGATTGGAGGAAAAAGAGAACTGATCAATAACTCAATCTGCCTCCCTGCATGGGGCTGCGTCTCCTCTGTCTCAGACCGTCAGTACTCCTGAACAGGAGCCCGTCCTCTTCCTAACAGCATGCGGTGCGATCAATGGACACAATCTAATCAGCCGCTATCACCACCAATGACTTTTAGCGTGTAGGGACGAGCGTAATAGCATTAGGCAGAGGAGCGTACGGGCACGAGCTTTGCTGCTGAAGTTCAAGGTCATTCATGAGTTTTGTTAGCCGCAAAGAACGACAGCGAATCAAATGCAGAAGTGAAATCAGATCGCTGACTGATGTCATGACATCATAAAGCATGACTTTAAATGTGTTGTGTGGGCCGCTGAAGAAGAGGTACTGCTGGCCCACCACCACCAGATGGCGCCCTGCTTGGAGTGCGGGCTCCAAGCACGAGAGGGCATCGGAGCCGCTGGAGGTGACAGCTGTCACCCATCACCACCACTATAAAGACCGGACTGCAACTCCACCTCCTCGCCGAGAAATCTTCTACCATACAGGTAATTTTCTCTGCTGAACAAAACATTGTGTAATAGTCTGAACTTCTTTTGCAGCCGTTTTCCTGTGGTGTTTGCCTTATCTGTGGGATTGGCGTTTGGTGTGATCAGCGACGGCTTCACTTCACACCCCAACCAGATAAGTGGTTAAACAGGAGCTGCACGAGTGTGTGATTGGAGGTGGAGGTTCTCCCTCCTTACTGAACACAGACTGTGGGATTACTGAGTGTGCGAACTCACACTCATCCAGAACTGTTTCTGTTTTCTGCCAGCAGTACCGGGTCTGACTGCTGAAGACAGTGGCCACCTGGGGCGCAGGACTTGGCGGCTCCGGTGTTCTTCAGGTCCGTTGGTGGTGAGGCTTGTGTGGGTTCCAGCTTTTCTCTCACCGGACGTCTCCTATCTTCGAGCATGCCACACGTCACCTTTTGGTCGGATTGATATAACGCATATTTGTATCTGTCTGTATTACGTTGTGCACCTTCACAACATTAAATTGTTACTTTTTGGCTATTCCATTGTCCCTTCATTAACGCCCCCTGTTGTGGGTCCGTGTCACGACACTTCCCCAACAGGACTTCTCGGCCAGCGTCATGGATCCCGAGGGGCGTCAACTCGAGCCTGAACGGCCAATGGAAGAGCAAGGTGCACAGGCGCCAGCAGGAGGCGTGTTAGGGGAGCTGCAGCAAATACTGACTGCTTTCACTGCTCGGTTGGATCTGGTCACCGAGCAGAACGTTATCCTCAATCGGAGGATGGAGGCTCTCACCGCCAGGGTGGAGGCGTGCGATCAAGGCGCTGCTGCAGCACCTCCTCCTGATGGTCCTTTGTCAGACACAAACGTTCCACTGGTCGTTCAATGACCCCCCCCACCATCCCCTGAAGCATACATAAGCCCTCCGGAGCCGTACGGAGGTTGTATTGAGACGTGCGCGGACTTCCTAATGCAGTGCTCGCTCGTCTTTGCACAGCGTCCCGTCATGTACGCATCAGACGCTAGCTGGGTGGCTTATGTCATCAATTTGCTTCGCGGAGAGGCACGCGCCTGGGCTACGTTGCTCTGGGAGCAGAACTCACGGCTCCTAACGTCATACGCTGGGTTTGTAAGGGAGTTCAAACAGGTTTTTGATCATCCCAACAGAGGCGAGACCGCTTCGAGCGTGCTACTGTCAATGCGACAGGGGCGCCGGAGTGCAGCCGAGTATGCAGTCGACTTCCGCATCGCGGCTGAGAGGTCCGGCTGGAATACCATTGCACTCCGCGCCGCCTTCATAAACGGGCTGTCTCCGGTCCTGAAGGAGCACCTGCTGGCTAAGGAGGAACCGCGGGATTTTGACGGGCTTGTCGACCTGGTTATACGCTTAGACAACCGGTTAGAGGAACACTGTCGGGAGCAGGGCGGGGGGCGTGACCGAGCATAGGCCGTCCCTCTTCCTTCCGGGTCCGAAAGGGTGCCGTCGTCCCCACGCTCCACAGCCAGAGGGCCCCGTGTGGCTACAGCTCCCCCTGCTGATGAAGCTATGGACACGAGCAGGACCAAAATGAAATCAAAGGACAGACAAGGGAGGCAGGCCCGCGGGGAGTGTTTTTTCTGTGGGTCTAAAAGTCACATACAGAGGAACTGTCCCAAACGGTCAAACTACAACGCCCGTCCTTAGAAACTGGGCTAATGGTGGGCCATAACACGCACGCGGGGGAACCCCAAAAATCAGCACGAATCCCAGTCACAATCCTTTGTGAGGATTTAACCCTTCACGCCTCAGCACTTATAGACACGGGGTCAGAAGGGAATCTACTGGACAGCAGATGGGCAAAGGAAGTAGGGCTCCCTCTGGTGGCTCTGCCTTCCCCTGTGAAGGTACGAGCACTAGATCAATCAATCAATCAATCAATCAATTTTTTTATATAGCGCCAAATCACAACAAACAGTTGCCCCAAGGCGCTTTATATTGTAAGGCAAGGCCATACAATAATTATGTAAAACCCCAACGGTCAAAACGACCCCCTGTGAGCAAGCACTTGGCTACAGTGGGAAGGAAAACTCCCTTTTAACAGGAAGAAACCTCCAGCAGAACCAGGCTCAGGGAGGGGCAGTCTTCTGCTGGGACTGGTTGGGGCTGAGGGAGAGAACCAGGAAAAAGACATGCTGTGGAGGGGAGCAGAGATCGATCACTAATGATTAAATGCAGAGTGGTGCATACAGAGCAAAAAGAGAAAGAAACAGTGCATCATGGGAACCCCCCAGCAGTCTACGTCTATAGCAGCATAACTAAGGGATGGTTCAGGGTCACCTGATCCAGCCCTAACTATAAGCTTTAGCAAAAAGGAAAGTTTTAAGCCTAATCTTAAAAGTAGAGAGGGTGTCTGTCTCCCTGATCTGAATTGGGAGCTGGTTCCACAGGAGAGGAGCCTGAAAGCTGAAGGCTCTGCCTCCCATTCTACTCTTACAAACCCTAGGAACTACAAGTAAGCCTGCAGTCTGAGAGCGAAGCGCTCTATTGGGGTGATATGGTACTACGAGGTCCCTAAGATAAGATGGGACCTGATTATTCAAAACCTTATAAGTAAGAAGAAGAATTTTAAATTCTATTCTAGAATTAACAGGAAGCCAATGAAGAGAGGCCAATATGGGTGAGATATGCTCTCTCCTTCTAGTCCCCGTCAGTACTCTAGCTGCAGCATTTTGAATTAACTGAAGGCTTTTTAGGGAACTTTTAGGACAACCTGATAATAATGAATTACAATAGTCCAGTCTAGAGGAAATAAATGCATGAATTAGTTTTTCAGCATCACTCTGAGACAAGACCTTTCTGATTTTAGAGATATTGCGTAAATGCAAAAAAGCAGTCCTACATATTTGTTTAATATGCGCTTTGAATGACATATCCTGATCAAAAATGACTCCAAGATTTCTCACAGTATTACTAGAGGTCAGGGTAATGCCATCCAGATTAAGGGTCTGGTTAGACACCATGTTTCTAAGATTTGTGGGGCCAAGTACAATAACTTCAGTTTTATCTGAGTTTAAAAGCAGGAAATTAGAGGTCATCCATGTCTTTATGTCTGTAAGACAATCCTGCAGTTTAGCTAATTGGTGTGTGTCCTCTGGCTTCATGGATAGATAAAGCTGGGTATCATCTGCGTAACAATGAAAATTTAAGCAATACCGTCTAATAATACTGCCTAAGGGAAGCATGTATAAAGTGAATAAAATTGGTCCTAGCACAGAACCTTGTGGAACTCCATAATTAACTTTAGTCTGTGAAGAAGATTCCCCATTTACATGAACAAATTGTAATCTATTAGACAAATATGATTCAAACCACCGCAGCGCAGTGCCTTTAATACCTATGGCATGCTCTAATCTCTGTAATAAAATTTTATGGTCAACAGTATCAAAAGCAGCACTGAGGTCTAACAGAACAAGCACAGAGAGGAGTCCACTGTCCGAGGCCATAAGAAGATCATTTGTAACCTTCACTAATGCTGTTTCTGTACTATGATGAATTCTAAAACCTGACTGAAACTCTTCAAATAGACCATTCCTCTGCAGATGATCAGTTAGCTGTTTTACAACTACCCTTTCAAGAATTTTTGAGAGAAAAGGAAGGTTGGAGATTGGCCTATAATTAGTTAAGATAGCTGGGTCAAGTGATGGCTTTTTAAGTAATGGTTTAATTACTGCCACCTTAAAAGCCTGTGGTACATAGCCAACTAACAAAGATAGATTGATCATATTTAAGATCGAAGCATTAAATAATGGTAGGGCTTCCTTGAGCAGCCTGGTAGGAATGGGGTCTAATAAACATGTTGATGGTTTGGATGAAGTAACTAATGAAAATAACTCAGACAGAACAATTGGAGAGAAAGAGTCTAACCAAATACCGGCATCACTGAAAGCAGCCAAAGATAACGATACGTCTTTGGGATGGTTATGAGTAATTTTTTCTCTAATAGTTAAAATTTTGTTAGCAAAGAAAGTCATGAAGTCATTACTAGTTAAAGTTAATGGAATACTCAGCTCAATAGAGCTCTGACTCTTTGTCAGCCTGGCTACAGTGCTGAAAAGAAACCTGGGGTTGTTCTTATTTTCTTCAATTAGTGATGAGTAGAAAGATGTCCTAGCTTTACGGAGGGCTTTTTTATAGAGCAACAGACTCTTTTTCCAGGCTAAGTGAAGATCTTCTAAATTAGTGAGACGCCATTTCCTCTCCAACTTACGGGTTATCTGCTTTAAGCTACGAGTTTGTGAGTTATACCACGGAGTCAGACACTTCTGATTTAAAGCTCTCTTTTTCAGAGGAGCTACAGCATCCAAAGTTGTCTTCAATGAGGATGTAAAACTATTGATGAGATACTCTATCTCCCTTACAGAGTTTAGGTAGCTACTCTGCACTGTGTTGGTATATGGCATTAGAGAACATAAAGAAGGAATCATATCCTTAAACCTAGTTACAGCGCTTTCTGAAAGACTTCTAGTGTAATGAAACTTATTCCCCACTGCTGGGTAGTCCATCAGGGTAAATGTAAATGTTATTAAAAAATGATCAGACAGAAGGGAGTTTTCAGGGAATACTGTTAAGTCTTCTATTTCCATACCATAAGTCAGAACAAGATCTAAGATATGATTAAAGTGGTGGGTGGACTCATTTACTTTTTGAGCAAAGCCAATAGAGTCTAATAATAGATTAAATGCAGTGTTGAGGCTGTCATTCTCAGCATCTGTGTGGATGTTAAAATTGCCCACTATAATTATCTTATCTGAGCTAAGCACTAAGTCAGACAAAAGGTCTGAAAATTCACAGAGAAACTTGCAGTAACGACCAGCTGGACGATAGATAATAACAAATAAAACTGGTTTTTGGGACTTCCAATTTGGAAGGACAAGACTAAGAGACAAGCTTTCAAATGAATTAAAGCTCTGTCTGGGTTTTTGATTAATTAATAAGCTGGAATGGAAGATTGCTGCTAATCCTCCGCCCCGGCCCATGCTACGAACATTCTGACAGTTAGTGTGACTCGGGGGTGTTGACTCATTTAAACTAACATATTCATCCTGCTGTAACCAGGTTTCTGTAAGGCAGAATAAATCAATATGTTGATCAATTATTATATCATTTACTAACAGGGACTTAGAAGAGAGAGACCTAATGTTTAATAGACCACATTTAACTGTTTTAGTCTGTGGTGCAGTTGAAGGTGCTATATTATTTTTTCTTTTTGAATTTTTATGCTTAAATAGATTTTTGCTGGTTATTGGTAGTCTGGGAGCTAGATGGCACTCTTCTTCCATTAATCACACACCAGACACAGCCAGTGACTTTGGTGGTGTCTGGGAATCACAGGGAGGAGATAGTGTTTTTTGTAACACCTTCTACCTCCCGAGTGATTTTGGGTTTTCCATGGGTGTTGAAACACAATCCCCGGATTGATTGGCCGTCTGGGGTTGTGACGCAGTGGAGCGAAACCTGCCACCGGGAGTGTTTAGGATCCTCGGTTCCACCCGGTGAGATAGCTAAGGAGGAGGTCAAAGTCCCGCCCAATCTGACGGCGGTGCCATGTGAGTACCACGATCTTGCTGACGTCTTCAGCAAAGATCTGGCACTCGCCCTTCCCCCGCACCGACCGTACGATTGTGCCATCGATTTGATTCCGGGCGCTGAGTACCCGTCCAGCAGGCTGTACAACCTCTCACGTCCGGAATGCGAATCAATGGAGACCTACATCCGGGACTCGTTAGCTGCCGGGTTGATCCGGAACTCCACCTCCCCGATGGGTGCTGGTTTCTTTTTTGTGGGTAAAAAGGACGGCGGACTCCGTCCATGCATCGATTACAGAGGGCTGAACGACATTACGGTTCGCAACCGATACCCGTTACCTCTGTTGGATTCGGTGTTCACGCCCCTGCATGGAGCCCAAATATTCACCAAACTCGACCTTAGGAATGCGTACCACCTGGTTCGGATCCGGAAGGGAGACGAGTGGAAGACGGCATTTAACACCCCCTTAGGTCACTTTGAGTACCTGGTCATGCCGTTCGGCCTCACAAATGCCCCTGCGACATTCCAAGCTTTGGTTAATGACGTCTTGCGGGACTTCCTGCACCGGTTTGTCTAAGGGTATCTAGACGACATCCTCATCTTTTCTCCGGACCCTGAGACTCATGTCAAGCATGTACGTCAGGTCCTACAGCGGTTGTTGGAGAACTGGCTGTTTGTGAAGGGCGAGAAGTGCGAGTTCCACTGCACTTCTTTGTCCTTCCTGGGGTTCATAATCTCCTCCAACTCCGTTGCCCCTGATCCGGCCAAGGTTGCGGCGGTGAGAGACTGGCCCCACCCAACAAGCCGTAGGAAACTGCAACAGTTCCTCGGCTTTGCAAATTTCTACAGGAGGTTCATTAAGGGCTACAGTCAGGTAGTTAGCCCCTTGACAGCCGTGACCTCCACTAAAGTCCCCTTCACCTGGTCGGATTGGTGCGAAGCTGTGTTTAGGGAGTTGAAACGCCGGTTCTCGACTGCACCAGTTCTGGTGCAGCCCGATCCTACTCGCCAGTTCACAGTGGAAGTGGATGCCTCTGACTCAGGGATAGGAGCCGTGCTGTCCCAGAGCGGGGAGTCCGATAAGGTCCTCCACCCTTGTGCCTATTTTTCCCGCAGGTTGACCCTGGCTGAGAGGAATTATGACGTCGGCAATCTGGAACTCTTGGCGGTGAAGGAGGCTCTTGAAGAGTGGAGACACCTGTTGGAGGGAGCGACGGTGCCCTTCACGGTTTTCACGGACCATCGGAACCTGGAGTACATCCGGACCGCCAAGCGGTTGAACCCCAGGCAAGCCCGCTGGTCACTGTTCTTCAGGTGCTTTGACTTCCAGATTACGTACCGCCCCGGGACCAAGAACCAACGGTCGGATGCACTGTCCCGGGTGCATGAAGAGGAAGCCAAGGCCGAGCTGTCAGACCCCCCAGAGACCATCATCCCCGAGTCCACTGTCGTGGCCACCCTCACCTGGGATGTGGAGAAGACCGTCCGGGAGGCCCTGGCACGGAACCCGGACCCGGGGACCAGCCCGAAGAACAAGATGTACATCCCACCAGAGGCCAGAGCTGCGGTTTTGGACTTCTGCCATGGGTCCAAGCTCTCCTGTCATCCCGGAGTGCGCAGGACCATGGCGGTAGTCCAGCAGCGCTTCTGGTGGGCGTCTATGGAAGCCGACGTCCGGGACTACGTCCAGGCCTGCACCACCTGCGCCAGGGGCAAGGCGGACCACAAGAGGACCTCAGGACTCCTCCGACCCCTACCGGTGCCTCATCGCCACTTTGTGAAGGGCGTGGCCCTCCCGAAGCTCCCTACGGCCCAGGAGACAGCAGACCTCCTGGTCCACCACGTCGTGCGTCTGCATGGGATACCAGCGGACATCGTCTCAGACCGTGGCCCTCAGTTCTCCTCTCAGGTCTGGAGGAGTTTTTGCAAGGAACTGGGGGCCACCGTGAGTCTCTCGTCCGGGTATCACCCCCAGACGAACGGACAGGCAAAGCGGGCCAACCAGGAGTTGGAGCAGGCCCTCCGTTGCGTTACCTCCACGCACCTGACGGCCTGGAGCACCCATCTGGCCTGGATCGAGTACGCCCACAACAGCCAAGTGTCGTCTGCCACCGGCCTCTCCCCGTTCGAGGTGTGTTTGGGGTACCAGCCGCCATTGTTCCCACTTGTGGAGGGTGAGGTCGGTGTGCCCTTGGTCCAGGCCCACCTCAGGAGGTGCCGCCGGGTGTGGCAGACCGCCCGTTCTGCCCTGTTGAAGGCCCGGACGAGGGCCAAGGCCCATGCAGACCGCCGGCGTTCCCCGGCCCCTGCATACCAGCCTGGGCAGGAGGTATGGTTGTCGACAAAGGACATCCCACTTCAAGTGGAATCACAGAAACTGAAAGACAGATATATCAGACCCTTTCCCATCACCAAGGTCCTCAGCCCGGCTGCAGTGAAGCTACGGCTGCCAGCTTCACTGCGGATCCATCCTGTTTTTCACGTGTCGCGGATCAAACCATACCACACCTCACCGCTCTGCACCCCTGGACCTGCACCACCTCCTGCCCGGATCATCGACGGTGAGCCGGCGTGGACCGTGCGTAGGCTTCTGGACGTCCGTCGCAAGGGTCGGGGCTTCCAGTATCTGGTGGAGTGGGAGGGGTATGGTCCCGAGGAACGCTCCTGGGTGAAAAGGAGCTTCATCCTGGACCCGGCCTTCCTGGCCAACTTCTACGCCCGGCACCCGGATAAACCTGGTTGGGCGCCAGGAGGCGCCCGTTGAGGGCGGGGTCCTGTTGTGTGGGCCGCTGAAGAGGAGGTACTGCTGGCCCACCACCACAAGATGGCGCCCTGCTTGGAGTGCGGGCTCCAAGCACGAGAGGGCGTCGGAGCCGCTGGAGGTGACAGATGTCACCCATCACCACCACTATAAAGACCGGACTGCAACTCCACCTCCTCGCCGAGAAATCTTCTACCATACAGGTAATTTTCTCTGCTGAACAAAACATTGTGTAATAGTCTGAACTTCTTTTGCAAACGTTTTCCTGTGGTGTTTGCCTTATCTGTGGGATTGGCGTTTGGTGTGATCAGCGACGGCTTCGCTTCACACCCCAACCAGATAAGTGGTTAAACAGGAGCTGCACGAGTGTGTGATTGGAGGTGGAGGTTCTCCCTCCTTACTGAACACAGACTGTGGGATTACTGAGTGTGCGAACTCACACTCATCCAGAACTGTTTCTGTTTTCTGCCAGCAGTACCGGGTCTGACTGCTGAAGACAGTGGCCACCTGGGGCGCAGGACTTGGCGGCTCCGGTGTTCTTCAGGTCCGTTGGTGGTGAGGCTTGTGTGGGTTCCAGCTTTTCTCTCACCGGCCGTCTCCTATCTTCGAGCCTGCCACACGTCACCTTTTTGTCGGATTGATATAACGCATATTTGTATCTGTCTGTATTACGTTGTGCACCTTCACAACATTAAATTGTTACTTTTTGGCTATTCCATTGTCCCTTCATTAACGCCCCCTGTTGTGGGTCCATGTCATGACACTTCCCCAACAAAATGAAGCTAAACTTGCAGCATTTATCTATCTAGCTATCTATCTATATATATATAATTTTTTTTTCAGGTTGTATATATTTTTCTTCTAGAATAGAGTTTATTTATGTTTAACTCAGCCACATGGGGTGTGCAGCCAGTACATTCTGAGTGCCAGTCCCAAGCCTGGATAAATGAGGAGGGTTGCGTCAGGAAGGGCATCCGGCGTAAAACAAGCCAACCCAACTATGCAGACTAAGAATCGAATTTCCATACCGGATCAGTCGAGGCCCGGGTTAACAACGTCCGCCACTGGTGCTGTTGCCCAACAGGGTGCCAGTGGAAATTGGGCTACTGCTGGGCGAAGACGACAAAGAAGAGGAGGAAAACGTTTCGACAAACAGCGGGAGAAGAAGAAAACTAGAAGGGTGGAAATGAGAGTGGGGACTTTGAATGTTGGTAGTATGACTGGTAAAGGGAGAGAGCTGGCTGATATGATGGAGAGGAGAAAGGTAGACATATTGTGTGTGCAAGAGACCAAGTGGAAGGGAAGTAAGAGCAGGAGCATCGGCGGTGGGTACAAGTTGTTGTACCATGGTGAGGACAGGAAGAGAAATGGTGTTGGGGTCATTTTAAAGGAAGAGTATGTTAAAAGTGTGTTGGAGGTTAAGCGAGTGTCTGACAGGGTGATGAGTGTGAAGTTGGAAATTGAAGGGGTGATGATGAATATCATCAGTGCATATGCCCCACAGGTAGGTTGTGAGATGAAGGAGAAAGAAGATTTCTGGAGCGTGTTAGATGAGGTGGTGGAGAGTGAACCCAAGCATGAAAGAGTGGTGATAGGAGCAGACTTCAATGGGCATGTTGGTGAAGGGAACAGAGGTGATGAGGAAGTAATGGGTAGATATGGTATCAAGGATAGGAATGGGGAAGGACAGATGGTAGTTCATGTGGCAAAAAGGATGGAAATGGCTGTGGTGAACACCTACATTAAGAAAAGGGAGGAGCACAGGGTAACATATAAGAGTGGAGGACGGTGCACACAGGTGGATTACATTCTTTATAGGAGATGCAAGCTAAAAGAAATCACAGACTGTAAGGTGGTGGCAGGAGAGAGTGTCACTAAACAGCATAGGATGGTTGTTTGTAGGATGACTTTAGAGGTAAAGAATAAGAAGAGAGTGAGAGCTCAACAAAGGATCAGATGGTGGAAGCTGAAGGAGGAAGACTGTTGTGTGAAATTTAGTGAGCAGGTGAGAGAAGCACTGGTTGGAGGGGAAGCAATTTTGCACAACTGGAAAAGTACTGCAGATGTGGTGAGGGAGACAGCTAGGGCAGTACTGGGTATGACATCTGGACAGTGGAAGGAAGACAAGGAGACTTGGTGGTGGAATGAAGAGGTCCAGGAGAGCATAAGGAGAAAGAGGTTGGTGAAAAAGTTTTGGGATAGTCGGAGAGATGAAGAAAGTAGACAGGAGTACAAGGAGATGCGGCGTAAGGTGAAAAGAGAAGTGGCAAAAGCGAAGGAAATGCATATTGTGAGCTGTACAAGAAGTTGAATAGTAAGGAAGGAGAAAAGGACTTGTACCGATTGGCCAGACAAAGGGACAGAACTGGAAAGGATGCGCAGCAGGTTAGTGTGGTAAAAGATGCACATGGTAATGTGCTGACAAGTAAGGAGTGTGTGCTGAGAAGGTGGGGGGAATATTTTGAAGAGTTGATGAATAAAGAAAATGAGCGAGAGAAAAGGCTGGATGATGTGGTGAGAGTAAATCGGGAAGTAAAAGAGATTAGCAAGGAAGAAGTGAGGGCTGCTATGAAGAGGATGAAGAGTGGAAAGGCAGTTGGTCCAGATGACATTCCAGTGGAGGCAAGGAAATGTCTAGGAGAGATGGCAGTAGAGTTTCTACCCAGATTGTTTAATAAAATCTTGGAAAGTGAGAGGATGTCTGAGGAGTGGAGACGAAGTGTGCTGGTTCCTATTTTCAAGGACAAGGGTGATGTGCAGAGCTGCAGTAACTACAGAGGCATAAAGTTGATCAGCCACAGCATGAAGTTATGGGAAAGAGTAGTAGAAGCTAGGCTTAGAAAACAGGTGAAGATCTGTGAGCAGCAATATGGTTTCATGCTGAGAAAGAGCACTACAGAGCACTACTGTTGAAGAAGTACAGAGAAGGCCAGAAAGAGTTACATTGTGTGTTTGTGGACTTAGAAAAAGCTTATGATAGGGTGCCAAGAGAAGAGCTGTGGTATTGTATGAGGAAGTCTGGAGTGGCAGAGAAGTATGTTAGGGTAGTGCAAGACATGTACAAGAATAGTGTGACAGCAGTGGGATGTGCAGTCGGAATGACAGACTCATTCAAAGTGGAGGTGGGATTACACCAAGGATCAGCTCTGAGTCCTTTCTTGTTTGCAGTGGTGATGGACAGGTTGACGGATGAGATCAGACAGGAGTACCCATGGACTATAATGTTTGCAGATGACATTGTGATCTGTAGTGAGAGTAGAGAGCAAGTTGAGTCTAGTCTGGAGAGGTGGAGATATGCTTTGGAGAGAAGGGGAATGAAAGTCAGTAGAAGCAAGACTGAGTACATGTGTGTGAATGAGAGGGAGCCCAGTGGAATAGTGCAGTTACAAGGAGTAGAAGTGGTGAAAGTAGATGAGTTTAAATATTTGGGGTCAACTGTTCAAAGTAATGGAGAGTGTGGTAGAGAGGTGATGAAGAGAGTCCAGGCAGGGTGGAGTGGGTGGAGAAAGGTGGCAGGAGTGATTTGTGACCGAAGAATATCAGCAAGAGTGAAGGAGAAAGTTTACAAGACAGTAATGAGACCAGCTATGTTGTATGGTTTAGAGACAGTGGCACTAACAAAAAGACAGGTGGCAGAGCTGAAGATGTTGAGATTCTCTTTGGGAGTGACAAGAATGGACAAGATTAGGAATGAACATATCAGAGGGACAGCTCAGGTGGGACGGTTGGGAGACAAAGTCAGAGAGGCGAGATTGAGATGGTTTGGACATGTGCAGAGGAGGGACCCAGGGTATATGACTGAGATGCAGGGTATATAGGGAGAAGGATGCTGAGGATGGAGCCACCAGGCAGGAGGAGAAGAGGGAGACCAAAGAGGAGGTTTATGGATGTGTTGAGAGAGGACATGCAGGTGGTTGGAGAGCCAGAGGAAGATACAGAGGACAGGGTGAGATTGAAACGATTGATCTGCTGTGGCGACCCCTAACGGGAACAGCTGAAAGACAAAGAAGAAGAAGATTTTATTTATGTTTGAGAGGTCACTCTCACATTTCTCAGGTGCAAATATGCAGATATGACTCAAGAAAATCTTTTATATGTTGTGGTAACTTTATGGAACAGCCTCCCTCACCATGTGCTAAATGCTCCAAGTGTTATTACTTCAAAGGAATACTATGATTATTTTATGGTGTTTGATTTTTATTGACTGATGATTTTATTATGATGTTTGATTACTTTTACTGTGCTATTTATGAGTTTTACTATGATGCTTTTTTAAATGACAAATGATGTGTGCTTTTATTATATGTTCATTTATTTCAATGACAAACTTCCTAACAGTGAACAGCTGTTTGATTTGCTGTGTCCAGCTCAATCAAATGAATGTCTTTTATAGATTTTTTTAAGTTAGTGTTGCTGTTTCTTCAAATGCAAAGCCACTGAATTACATCTTAGAGTGGACAGTGTTTGTGTGAGTTGATCTGTCATTCAAATTATCGTAACTCAAGTCAGAACAGAAAAAAAAGACCCAAAACACAAAACACGTCAAAAACAAGTAAAGTAAGTCCCTTCGGCTGCTCGCTTGTTTGCACTCGGGGTCGCCACAGCAAATCTAAGGTGGATCTGCATGTTGAATTGGCACAAGTTTTACGCCGGATGCCCTTCCTGATGCAACTTCACATTACATGGAGAAATGTGGCAGGGGTGGGATTTGAACCCGGAGCCTTCTGCACTGAAGCCAAGCGCACTAACCACTTGGCCACCACCCTTGCACACATTAAAAACAAGAAGACATTTTATTTTTATACTGGAAACAGTAGATTCAAAGATGAAATAAGAACATTGACACGATAAATGATTACGTGTTATCATTTTACTGATCAGTGGAATACACCTGTTCGGCTGCTGTGCGCGCTTGGACACCGGGGAAACACATTATTTCAGGAGAACTGAATTTTGCGCAACACTGGGTCCAACCATATGTGGTGGGCTTCATAGATAATTGGCAAAGCTTCTGGGGAAAACCTGGTCTTGTTAGGAGAGACGGCATCCATCCCACTTTGGATGGAGCAGCTCTCATTTCTAGAAATCTGGCCAATTTTCTAAAATCCTCCAAACCGTGACTATCCAGGGTTGGGACCAGGAAGCAGAGTTGTGGTCTTACACACCTCTCTGCAGCTTCTCTCCCCCTGCCATCCCCTCATTACCCCATCCCCGTAGAGACGGTGCCTGCTCCCAGACTACCAATAACCAGCAAAAATCTATTTAAGCATAAAAATTCAAAAAGAAAAAATAATATAGCACCTTCAACTGCACCACAGACTAAAACAGTTAAATGTGGTCTATTAAATATTAGATCTCTCTCTTCTAAGTCCCTGTTAGTAAATGATATAATAATTGATCAACATATTGATTTATTCTGCCTTACAGAAACCTGGTTACAGCAGGATGAATATGTTAGTTTAAATGAGTCAACACCCCCGAGTCACACTAACTGTCAGAATGCTCGTAGCACGGGCTGAGGCGGAGGATTAGCAGCAATCTTCCATTCCAGCTTATTAATTAATCAAAAACCCAGACAGAGCTTTAATTCATTTGAAAGCTTGACTCTTAGTCTTGTCCATCCAAATTGGAAGTCCCAAAAACCAGTTTTATTTGTTATTATCTATCGTCCACCTGGTCGTTACTGTGAGTTTCTCTGTGAATTTTCAGACCTTTTGTCTGACTTAGTGCTTAGCTCAGATAAGATAATTATAGTGGGCGATTTTAACATCCACACAGATGCTGAGAATGACAGCCTCAACACTGCATTTAATCTATTATTAGACTCTATTGGCTTTGCTCAAAAAGTAAATGAGTCCACCCACCACTTTAATCATATCTTGTTGGGAAGGTGTCGTAACACGGACCCACAACAGGGGGCGCAAATGAACGGACAATGGATAAGAAAAGGAGTAACAATTTAATGTTGTGAAGGCACACAACGGAATACAGACAGAAAAATACTGGATGCCAATTGTACACAAGAGGACTGTGGGCAGGCTCGAAGATAGGAGACCTCTGATGATCGAAGAGCCGGGGCCCACACCGCTTCCACCACCAACGACCTGAAGAACACCGGAGCCGCCAAGTCCTGAGTCCCCAGGTGGTCTCTGTCCTCCGTTGTCGGCCCTGGTACTGCTGGCAGACAAGAAACAGATGACGGTGAGTGTGAGTCCTCACACCCAGCAACCTTTACACACGATTCCTCCGGGAGGGAAAACCTCCACCTCCAGATACGTATCACTCGTGCAGCTCCTGTTTGTCCCTCTTCTGGATGGAGTGAGAGACGAAGACCGTCGTCTTCTCACTATCCGCCAATCCAATCTCCAAGCAGGCTTTACAGGTATACGGCTGCACACAGATCACAATTTGAAAAACACTGAATAACAACAGCAGAGAAGAATTACCTCTAGTGGTAGATGATTTCTCGGCGAGGAGGTGGAGTTGTAATCCGCTTCTTATGTGGTGGTTGATGAGAGACAGCTGGTGTGGTTGACAAGTGACAGCTGTCACTTCCAATGGCTCCGGCGCCCTCTCATGCTTGAAGCCCGCACTCCAAGCAGGGCGCCGACTGGTGGTGGTGGGCCAGCAGTACCTCCTCTTCAGCGGCCCACACAACAATATCTTAGATCTTGTTCTGACTTATGTTATGGAAATTGAAGACTTAACAGTATTCCCTGAAAACTCCCTTCTGTCTGATCATTTCTTAATAACATTTACATTTACTCTGATGGACTACCCAGCAGTGGGGAATAAGTTTCATTACACTAGAAGTCTTTCAGAAAGCGCTGTAACTAGGTTTAAGGATATGATTCCTTCTTTATGTTCTCTAATGCCATATACCAACACAGTGCAGAGTAGCTACCTAAACTCTGTAAGTGAGATAGAGTATCTCGTCAATAGTTTTACATCCTCATTGAAGACAACTTTGGATGCTGTAGCTCCTCTAAAAAAGAGAGCTTTAAATCAGAAGTGCCTGACTCCGTCGTATAACTCACAAACTCGTAGCTTAAAGCAGATAACCCGTAAGTTGGAGAGGAAATGGCGTCTCACTAATTTAGAAGATCTTCACTTAGTCTGGAAAAAGAGTCTGTTGCTCTATAAAAAAGCCCTCTGTAAAGCTAGGACATCTTTCTACTCATCACTAATTGAAGAAAATAAGAACAACCCCAAGTTTCTTTTCAGCACTGTAGCCAGGCTGACAAAAAGTCAGAGCTCTATTGAGCTGAGAATTCCATTAACTTTAACTAGTAATGACTTCATGACTTTCTTTGCTAACAAAATTTTAACTATTAGAGAAAAAATTACTCATAACCATCCCAAAGACGTATCGTTATCTTTGGCTGCTTTCAGTGATGCCGGTATTTGGTTAGACTCTTTCTCTCTGATTGTTCTGTCTGAGTTATTTTCATTAGTTACTTCATCCAAACCATCAACATGTTTATTAGACCCCATTCCTACCAGGCTGCTCAAGGAAGCCCTACCATTATTTAATGCTTCGATCTTAAATATGATCAATCTATCTTTGTTAGTTGGCTATGTACCACAGGCTTTTAAGGTGGCAGTAATTAAACCATTACTTAAAAAGCCATCACTTGACCCAGCTATCTTAGCTAATTATAGGCCAATCTCCAACCTTCCTTTTCTCTCAAAAATTCTTGAAAGGGTAGTTGTAAAACAGCTAACTGATCATCTGCAGAGGAATGGTCTATTTGAAGAGTTTCAGTCAGGTTTTAGAATTCATCATAGTACAGAAACAGCATTAGTGAAGGTTACAAATGATCTTCTTATGGCCTCGGACAGTGGACTCATCTCTGTGCTTGTTCTGTTAGACCTCAGTGCTGCTTTTGATACTGTTGACCATAAAATTTTATTACAGAGATTAGAGCATGCCATAGGTATTAAAGGCACTGCGCTGCGGTGGTTTGATTCATATTTATCTAATAGATTACAATTTGTTCATGTAAATGGGGAATCTTCTTCACAGACTAAAGTTAATTATGGAGTTCCACAAGGTTCTGTGCTAGGACCAATTTTATTCACTTTATACATGCTTCCCTTAGGCAGTATTATTAGACGGCATTGCTTAAATTTTCATTGTTACGCAGATGATACCCAGCTTCATCTATCCATGAAGCCAGAGGACACACACCAATTAGCTAAACTGCAGGATTGTCTTACAGACATAAAGACATGGATGACCTCTAATTTCCTGCTTTTAAACTCAGATAAAACTGAAGTTATTGTACTTGGCCCCACAAATCTTAGAAACATGGTGTCTAACCAGATCCTTACTCTGGATGGCATTACCCTGACCTCTAGTAATACTGTGAGAAATCTTGGAGTCATTTTTGATCAGGATATGTCATTCAAAGCGCATATTAAACAAATATGTAGGACTGCTTTTTTGCATTTACGCAATATCTCTAAAATCAGAAAGGTCTTGTCTCAGAGTGATGCTGAAAAACTAATTCATGCATTTATTTCCTCTAGGCTGGACTATTGTAATTCATTATTATCAGGTTGTCCTAAAAGTTCCCTAAAAAGCCTTCAGTTAATTCAAAATGCTGCAGCTAGAGTACTGACAGGGACTAGAAGGAGAGAGCATATCTCACCCATATTGGCCTCTCTTCATTGGCTTCCTGTTAATTCTAGAATAGAATTTAAAATTCTTCTTCTTACTTATAAGGTTTTGAATAATCAGGTCCCATCTTATCTTAGGGACCTCATAGTACCATATCACCCCAATAGAGCGCTTTGCTCTCAGACTGCAGGCTTACTTGTAGTTCCTAGGGTTTGTAAGAGTAGAATGGGAGGCAGAGCCTTCAGCTTTCAGGCTCCTCTCCTGTGGAACCAGCTCCCAATTCAGATCAGGGAGACAGACACCCTCTCTACTTTTAAGATTAGGCTTAAAACTTTCCTTTTTGCTAAAGCTTATAGTTAGGGCTGGATCAGGTGACCCTGAACCATCCCTTAGTTATGCTGCTATAGACGTAGACTGCTGGGGGGTTCCCATGATGCACTGTTTCTTTCTCTTTTTGCTCTGTATGCACAACTCTGCCTTTAATCATTAGTGATCGATCTCTGCTCCCCTCCACAGCATGTCTTTTTCCTGGTTCTCTCCCTCAGCCCCAACCAGTCCCAGCAGAAGACTGCCCCTCCCTGAGCCTGGTTCTGCTGGAGGTTTCTTCCTGTTAAAAGGGAGTTTTTCCTTCCCACTGTAGCCAAGTGCTTGCTCACAGGGGGTCGTTTTGACCGTTGGGGTTTTACATCATTATTGCATGGCCTTGCCTTACAATATAAAGCGCCTTGGGGCAACTGTTTGTTGTGATTTGGCGCTATATAAAAAAAAAATTGATTGAATTGATTGATTGACATTGTATTAAATCATTATATTGTATAGACATTGTGTATATCATTATATTGTGTAGACATTGTGTATATCATTATATTGTGTAGACATTGTATTAAATCATTATATTGTATAGACAATGTATTAAATCATTATATTGTGTAGACATTGTATTAAATCATTATATTGTGTAGACATTGTATTAAATCATTATATTGTATAGACAATGTATTAAATCATTATATTGTGTAGACATTGTATTAAATCATTATATTGTATAGACAATGTATTATATCATTATATTGTATAGACAATGTATTAAATCATTATATTGTATAGACATTGTATTAAATCATTATATTGTATAGACGTGTATATCATTATATTGTATAGACAATGTATTAATCATTATATTGTGTAGACATTGTATTAAATCATTATATTGTATAGACAATGTATTAAATCATTATATTGTATAGACATTGTATTAAATCATTATATTGTATAGACATTGTATTAAATCATTATATTGTGTAGACATTGTGTATATCATTATATTGTATAGACAATGTATTAAATCATTATATTGTGTAGACATTGTA